>NC_041383.1:571860270-572022190 GCF_002162155.2 Triticum dicoccoides | reverse complement strand
GGTGAATTGGAGTGGGGGAGGAGTCCAACTCCTCTTCCCAAGGCCGATGCCCCAAGGAGGGACTTTCCCTCCTTGTTGGTTGTCCTCTACCTCCCTAAGGGGGCTTTGTTGTATGAGAGATACATGTTTTGGAGCCTCCTCTAGTTCTTTTAGTTTTAGTTCTAGTTGGTCCAAGTTGACTAATTAGAGCAAGGTATAGTTCCTCCAATCCTCATAATTAGAAGCCCGGTGCGGTTCTAATCCCCTCCCTTTAATTCTCCAATGATGATTAGCTCTGGACGGCGAAGCGCTACCGGATTGTGAAGGTTGCACGCTTGCAACCAAGTAGAGAGGTTGTGCTTTCGGACTTCGGTTCGAGGGACTGTTCTTGGGCAGATCGCAGGATCGTTCATCGACGGTTTGAGGGACTCCAAGTATGATCTACATCGACACGTTCTTCTTCCGCTGCAACTCGGTGATGATAACGATCGTGATCCCAACTCATTATGCATATTTATATTGATCTTGGGTGTGCGTAGGTGCAATTTTTTGTTTTATGCTATGTTTCCCGACAAGCAGCAGGTTCCAAAGTGATTCCGGAGTGTCTCAATGCACAACTTTTAGAAACATTCTTAGGTTCCTCAGATGGACAAAGGATTTGCACCTCGTCTATGGAGGATATGAAGAGCTCGTTGCAAATGGTTACACAAACACTAACTTCATGACTGATATAGATGACTATCAGGCTATGTTAGGATAATAGTTTGGAATAGTTTCAAGCAAGAACGCTATTGTGGATTCTACAGCGGAAGCTAAATATATTGAGGCTTCAGAAGCTTCGAAGGAGCAAGTCTGGATCAAGAAGTTTCTTGGTAAAGATAGTGCGACCCCAAGTGCAATGAACTCAAATGGCACTATATTGTGATATAGTGGTACCATTGACCAAGCAAAGGATCCAAAATCACACATGAAGACTAGACATAGCAAGCACAAGTATCACACTGATTTGAATGTGTCAGACCCGATGACGAAGGCTCTACCACAAGCAAAGCATGAGCCACACCGGATAGATATATGTGTTAAAGAAACTACGTAACTAGATTACTGACTCTAGTGCAAGTGGGAGTCTGTTGGAAGTATATCCTAGAGGCAATAATATTGTATTATTATATTTCCATATGCATAATTAAGAGTTTATATTCTATGCTATAATTGATATGATTCTGAAATGTGCAATTTAGTGGAAAACTCATATGCACATGTGGAATGCTAAATGATATAATAAAGATTCCTAGTCTCACCTCTAAGACTAGTTCAAATGTTGTTGGTGATCATGTTTTCTAGATCTTAGGATATCATTAATTGTAATGGTAGTCCTAAAAAACTTTGAGAATATGACGTTAGAAGAACGATTGTATTAAATTGACCCAAACTTGTTTGTTATACTTTGAGATACAATCGTCAGAAGTCAACTGCTATAACATGGAGTGTTAATGTGTGATGTAGGTCCTTATACCATGAGAGTATTGTAGTCGCTTCTTACTATACGATGAACTTTGGGGTTGCTCAAACATCATCTATAACACGGTGATCATAACAACAACTTACAGGTTCAGTGGAAAGTTTGACAAGGGACTAGATAGCTCAAGAGTGGGATTTTCTTCTTCGACAATGAAGAGATATTCTTGGGTCCCTCTCGGTGTGAAGGCATCCATCATCGTCTGGCCAGGCACAGGTGACTAGCTCATGGGGATGCCGAAACATGTCAACGAGAAAGAAGAACAAAACCAGTAACGGGGAGATCAGTATAATGAGCATGCACATGACTCAAGAGGATAGCAATATATCTCACCTCGGGTTTTGTGAAGTATCACGAAGCAAAGGGAATAACACATGATAACCAAAGGTTCACAGTTCCGCTATCGGTCATTGAACAAAAGGGGTTTTGTTCATGTCTATGTTTTACCAAACTTACATGGTCACTTTTTCACGTAATCACGATCTGCTGAGTGTTAATAGGACATGAGTAATGAGAAAATATTTGTGAAATAGTTTCATTAATATTTGAAATAGTTTCCAGAGGAACCGGAAGCGTTTTGGGGTCACCGGTTTCGAGGTTTATCGGGCAATACCGGATAATACGATAAATAATATATAGGTGGGAAATGTTTCTAGTGATGTTAAATTAATATTAAAAGGTTCTAGTAGTAGTTAGGAGGATTTTATATTTAATTTAATATCAACGGGCCTTAAAAGGCCAAGTGGTGGAAAGCATATTGGGCCACTTGGGCCCAATAGGGGTGGCGCCCCCTTTTCCTCATGGAGAAGGAAGGGGGATGCCAAATTGGAGGGGGACTTCCCCTCCTCATGGATGGCGCAAGAGGAGGAGATCCTTTCGCCTTGTGGCGCCCCCTCCTCTCCCCCCAACCTATATATACTAGAGGTTTTGGCACTTATGGACACACAATTTTTGGAGCCTCCTCTTGTTCTCTAGTTCTAGTTCTAGTTGTTTTAGTTAGAGATAGATCTAGATCCTCTATAATCCTCATAACTAGAAGCCCAATGTGGTTCTAATATCTTCCTTGTAAATCTCCAGCAACGATTGGCTCTGGACAACGAAGCGATGACGGATCGTGAAGACCATACGCTTGCAATCTGTGGAGAGTTCATATTTTCAGTCTTCCGTTCGAGGAATCGTTCATCTATGGTTTGAGGGACTTAAGTACGATCTACACCGACTCTTCTTTCACTGCAACTCGGAGTTGGTAATGATCCAATCCAAACCACATCTTCATAGTGTTCCTGGTTGATCGTAGGGAGAATTTTTTGTTCTACTACGTTTCCCAACAGTAAATGCAACCGATATTTTGGAGGATTTTTTTCATCCACTCAGACCACTGGTAGCAATTCTTTTTCTTACCTTCCATATCAAACACGTTTTATGCAAATTATTATAGGATTCAATACGATACGAGACTCCAATCTTGTTTTGCTTTTCATTCTTGTGTTTTAAGGAACACTCAAACCAACAAAGGCTCTAGAAGTTCATTAACACTCAAACAAACTGGTGTTCACTAAAAAGGAAGAGATCATGTCTTTATATAATAAAAATGATGTAGTGAAAAGTAGGAAAATATTGCTCGGTATTGCTATGTTTACAAAGCCAAAATATGTGCTAACCTTGTCCAAAAAGAGATTGACGAAATTAAAATGCTCTTGTTGAAAGTTAACCCATTCTCATCAGATGACTTATTAATTGCATGATCATGAAGAAGATTGAAGTTCAATGATGACAATTCACAGTGCCTAGGTTCCTGCATGGATGACAAAAAGCGAACGAAGAAGCCCATCGGTTGGCTGGAGTGGCAAACTCTTCCGAGGTTTGACACTATGTTTGGTTCATAAACCCTCTAAACAATCTTTGTATTCCTCATTTTGTAACTGATCAGTAATTCATGTTGTTATCTCGAAAAAAGCGAGATTGCAACATCGAGAAAGCATCA
This sequence comes from Triticum dicoccoides, assembly GCF_002162155.2. Classification (NCBI taxonomy): domain Eukaryota; kingdom Viridiplantae; phylum Streptophyta; class Magnoliopsida; order Poales; family Poaceae; genus Triticum; species Triticum dicoccoides. The sequence continues at coordinate 572,018,708 of NC_041383.1, read as the reverse complement.
TGTTACAAATATGAGCTCAACATAGTTAGGGCTTCTTTGATTCAAAGAAAAAAATAAGGAAATTTTTGGAGGATTTGAATCTTTCGCTTTTTCATCATATGCACATAATTTGATTCACGTGATGAAATCTTTATGAGTTTTTATTCTCAGGGAGGCATTGCATTATGTTTTGGAGGAAAATTTCCATCCACTCAAATATCCTGTTACAATTCTTTTGTTTTTCTTGTGTTATTAAACACTCTTCAATGCAAATTCATGAGGGATTAGACACGAGATGACACTCTAATCTTGGGGTTTGTTCTTCATGTGTTCTGCAGGTCACGTGGATCAAAGGGACCATGGAAGTCCATGAAAAAGATGAGAGACATTGTCTTTCTAGAATAGAAATAATGCAGTGATAAAAATAGAGAAGTTTTTATCCTAAGGAAGGCATTGCATTCTGTTTTGGAGGAATATTTCCATCCACTCAGACATCTTGTTAAAATTCTATTGTTTTTCTCGTGATATTGAACACTCTCCAATGCAAATTCATGTAGGATTCGATGGGAGATGACACTCTACTCTTGATGTTTTGCTATTCGTGTGTTCTACAGATCACGTGAATCAAAAGAGACCCTAGAAGTTCATGAAAAAATGAGAGACGTTGCCTTTCTAGAATAAAAACGATGCTGTGATAGAAATATGAAAATATTGCTGAGTACGTCTAGGAAGCCAAAATCTGTGATAACTTAGTCAAAAACATATGAAGCAAACAAAACTGCTTTCATTGAGAGTTGAACTCAAGACCTCCCGCTTACTAAACGGGTGCTCTAACCAACTGAGCTATGAAAGCACTGCGGTTGTGTATTTTAAAATAAGCTATATATTAGTTACTGGGTGAACTAATTGCTCTTGGATTGTTGTTGTTTCATCACGTAATGGTCGCTCTATCTAAATATGATGGGTCTGATAACTCGTTTCAACAAATTAGAGGTGTTCAAACACATAACGAGCACATGATATATGAATTGAACATAGGAAAATACAACTTTTTCATGGAAAGAAGAAGGTGCGCAATCCATTTCAGAAGTTTCATGTTCGTAGTTCAAGCGAACTGCGTGTTTGCGTGAGCGATTTTTGACTAAAAAGACTTCCAGTAAAGCTCTCGGCATATCATCAGTAGATTACCAAGGATAAGAACATCGCAAAGGTATTATCAAATGAATCAAAGAACAGCAACCCGTCTTGCCATTACAAGTTTAAAACTTATCAAGAAGGCCTAAAATGACAGTAGCATTGTTATTTGGCATTTGCTAAGCGCTAGAAGAGTTCGCTGATGCAGTACGAACATCGGATCGCGCGACGCCGCCGCCGCCACGATGAGCACCGCGCCCGAGCTGAGCACTGCCGTCAGAGCCCAACCACGCACGGCCACCGGACTCCTGCTTGCTCTGCCAAGACTGTTCGAGTGTGCCGACCGTGCCGCCGCTGCGCTGCTCGGCATCGTCGCTGTTGGACTGCGAGGCCGTCCACGTCCGGTCGGTGGAGTCGACGGAATTGGGCTCCCACGAGCACGTCCACGGGTTGCCGGCGAAGCTGTTGCTCCCGGCGGACTCCTGCGGCTCGGCCTCGCCGCGGATGTCCCGCACGGACACGTACTTGTGCAGGCTCGGCTCCATGAGGTCGTCCTTGACAACGACCTCGGACTCGACGACGTGCGTGCCCGCCGCCGCCGCCTTCCCGGCGCTGTAGCAGCTCACGTTGGCCGACCCCTTGTCGTCGGCCGACCGGTCCAGCTCAAAGCTCCTGTTCTCCGACGGCGAGGAGTTGAGGTCCGCGACCGCTTCAAGGATGGAGCAGGCTTTGGACACGCACGCCGGGAGCGAGAACGCCGGCGCCGCCACGGCCGTGTCGCTGGCGTTCTGCTGGTGATAGCTCTGGATGTCTTCGAGGAGCAGGGAGGCATAGGAGTTGCCGTTGTGATCGAAGTCGCGGGATGACCGCCTCGACGACCGGCCTGCCGGCCCGGCTTTCTGGCTGGCAACGCTCTCCGACACGATGCTCACCGTGTGCGTCGCGTTCATCCTGGACGACGGTGCTTTTGTCTCCGACGCCATGGCCTCATTCAGGAAGGCGTGGTCGAAGTCTCGGGACGACCTCCTCGACGACCGCCCCGCCTTTGTGCTCCCGACGCTCTCGGCCACAATGTTCACCGAGTGCGTCGCGTTGATCTTGGAAGACGGCGCTCTGGTGTCTGGCGCAACGGAATCCTCCACGAAGGCGAAAGAACTGCCGCTGTGGTCGAAGTCCCGCGAGGACCGCCGCGACGACCGGCACCCAGGCCCCGCCCTCGTGTTGTTGACGACGCTCTCGGCCACAATGCTCACCGTGTGCGTCGCGTTCATCCTCGCGGACGGTGCCTTGGTGTCCGGCGCCACGGCCTCCTCCGTGATCTCCGTCTTGTCCTTCGCAGTCTGGCAGCGCTCCCCCAACCTCTGTGAAACGGCGGCGACACTCTCGATGGGTTTCTGCGCGCATAATTGAAGGATTTGAGCAATTTAGTGGACAAAAATGATGGCTAAAATTCTCTAAATACTGAAGATTTTATATTTTTATTGATCCGTACCTTTTGATTTTGGGGCTTGCCGTTGTTGGTGGTGTGGTGGTTGTTGGCCAGTGCGTTCTCGTCGAGCTCCGCCATGGGGTTGCGACGGTACGGCGAGTTATCGGCCTTCCTCGACGAGCTTCGGCTCAGCGACGGCCCGTGCGTCGGTTGCACCCCGGCGTTCTCATTCGCGACGGCCGCCGCCCTTGCGGGGGAGTTGGACCTCAGGGTTGGCGACGCGTACCTCTTCCCAGACGGCGCAGCCTTCACCGGCGACGGCGCGCGCCCTTTCTCTCGGGCCGGGACCGACACCAACTTCCCGGGCTGCCGCGCAAACCGCTCGACGCCCACGGAGCTCGCCGCCGCGGTTGCACCCTCGCCGCGCCGTCCGGGCGAGCGGCTCACTCTCCTGCTCCCGCTCCCGGCACCGCTTCGGCTCTCGTGGCTGGCCGACCGCTTACGGTCCGGCGTCCTCCGGCGCGGCGAGGGCCTCGACGCGGCGGCGCCTCCGCCCAGCCTGTCCCAGTCGCACTCGTCGTCGACGCCCCCAGCCCTCCTCTCCAGGTCGAAGTCGTAGCTCCTCTTAGATCCAGAGTACCTCCTATGGCCCCCGCCGCTCTCGCCCGACGCAGCCGCCTTCCCCGACGCCGACGAGCTCCGGCTGAGCCGGCCGCACTGGATCAGAATCGCGTCCACCTCCTCCTTGGTGCAGCTGGAGGTCCGCACCGGCACCCTGCTAACGACCGCCGGCTTCGCTGCCTCCTCGACCGGTGCGGCCGGAGCGGGGGGCGCCCTCTTCACCCCGTCGCTCTCCCCGCCGCTCGCCACCTCGGCAGCCGCGGCGGCGGCCGCAGCCTTGACCACGAACACCGTCCGCTTGTCCGCCGCCGGCTCCTCCGCCCTGGGCGCAGTGGCCTTCCTGGACGGCGCCGGCTTGGCCGTCGTCGGCGCCCTCTTCTCCTCCGTGGCTAGCGGGGCGGCGTCCTTGCCGCTCCTCTTGGCCGCATTGCGCGGCTGCTCCTCTTGCCGCCGCTGCTGCTTCTTGCTGAGGCAGAGACCCATTGGCTCAGTGACGGATCCGGGACCTGGGGCTTGAGGGTGGAGCGGGGGCGGTGGTGAGGGTGGGGGTGGGCCGGAGTTGAGCTGAGGTGGTGTCCGGCGTTTGAGCGCACACAGGACACGGCTTTGGGGCGAGTGGATTACAGTAAAGTGCGCCTCGGAGAGTGTGTTTTGTACTAGTAGTGGCTGCTGGCAATGGCAGTGGGGTCTGGTGAGCGAGAGAGGGAGCTCGAGGGGATTTCAAAATTTTGGGGCTGTTCCGAGCGTCGGGGACTGTGCGCGGCCCGAGCGGCGCACGGTGCGCACAGGAGAAAGCCGTTGTGGGCACGCCGAATGGTTCCGCCCACTACCTCTGGTTGTTTGTAGCCGGGTCGATTCAAATTGAGACCCGGCATTTTCTATTTGTATATGTGTGTATTTTTTTTGAACGCAAAGAATCGACCGTTGTGTTGGGAGCACGTCCAAAGCTATGTGTCATGATGATTCGAGTTTGGCTGCAGCAGCGGTAGCAGCGTCGTCATTCTTCCTTGGCCTCAACGGGGAGAGAATCTCGTCTTCACGTGTCATGGAGAATTGAACTGCAGCTGGTGAGTACGCACGATGTTTCTTTTTCGAATCATATCCGGATAGAATGGACCATGCGTCCGTGTCCGTCACCCTTGATCCGTTGACCCTGGCTCAACATTTGACCGCGCATGCCACCGTCGCAACGCAAACGTCACCTCCATCTCGTACCCAACGGTAAAGCCTCGCACTGGCGACCAGGGCGGTTTGAGATTCAAAATACGCGGTATTTTCGACCAGCGGAATCCAAAGTTCAGAGCACGCAGCAAAGACAAAAGTACGTGGTATTTGATCAGTGCGACTGCAGCGGGGGGCCTACCGCACTGTCACGGAACAACCAAAGCTGGAAAGCTGGAGTAACAGCGAACGAACAAAAGGCCCTCAGCAGTCGGCACAGGAGCCAAAGGGAGCTGTCTCGTGTCCCAGCCCTTTGCATCTCTACTACCTTGATTTTCATTTTTAACACGAACGGTAATGGCCGAAACAGTGACAATAATGTATGGCTGGAACTCTTTTAAACCGGTGTCTGACGATTTTTTGTTGTTCAAACAAATTGGTATTTTTTTTTGCCATGTTTTATCATTGATCAAGGAGAAGAGGTTTAATTACAGACAAATACTGACCGTAGCCATACAAAGGAGTACTGCTTGACCAGTCGGAGAAAGGGCGATTGGCCGTGATGCGCTTGCCCTTCCACACACCGACATACTGCTTGACCACACCTTCCATGCCGCGGAGGTCCAGGTTCGGCGCCTTGGGGACGTGGTAGACGCGGACCGGCGTCGTGACGTGCACGCGCTTGCCGAGCTTGGGCGCGGCCGTGGCCTCCTCATCCGCCACGTCGGGGGACGGGGATGGGGATGGGGACACGCTGCTGACGGCAACCTGGCGCGCGGTGCGGAGGCGCGCGCGGCACCGTGGTGGCGCGAGGCAGCACGCGGCTGTGGAATTTGGAGGGAGGGGTCGGCGGAGGAGGAGTGACGAGGAGGTGGAAGGGGCGGTCGCGGCGGTGGCGGTTGCCATCGGGGAGGTTGGTGAGTTGGCGGGCGTGTGGGGAATTGCGTCGAGCAGGCGGTGTGCACGTGAAGGTGAGATACTTGGCGCCGAATGTGGAAGTTTACTCACCTGGGATTATGACTCTAAGGTGATATGCCCCTACTTCAATACAAAAGTGTGTGCTTCTTTCTTGATGTTGGAGAAGGCAGTGGTGGGCATCGTGAAGGTGTTCCGAGACCCTAGCATTTTGTTTGTTCCAAACTTTTCAAGAGGCATGAGGATTAGAGCGGTGGATTTTGAAAGGTTGTCATTGCGGTATGAGACCACCTAACACCACTCAATGGCGGGATAGAAGCATTGCCGGGAAACAGTGTTGAGGTCGTGTCAACCGAGCCAAAATTTGATCATATTCTAAATCCATGTGGAGAAGCGGCATTTGAGAAGACGGTAAGCCACCGTCTCCAGACCACGCTTGCAAAGTTGACAAACCTCACAAATTTGGCTAACCCTACTTGGCTAACATGTCCGCTCTCCAGACCCGGTTTTGGAGATTAGCCACATAGATAGCTTGCGTTTCACGGGTGCCCAAGGCTACCACATGGCAGATTTGAATATAGTCGACGTGGTACCGACAAATTGGGTGCGGTAGGCCGAATTAGCAGAATGGGACAAGTTGGCAGTGGGTTTCCAAGCAATGGAGTCCTCAACCCCTTCATGAAGGTTGAAATGTTGGAGAAGTGTTCAAAGTTTGAAGAATTTGTTGATGTGCTCGGTCGTCATGCCATTGGAAGTGTCGACTTGGTCTATCCAATAGTTATGTTGAAGGCTGAGCTTTACATTCCAATTTTTCTTCTTGGAAATCTCGTGAATAAGCGAAGCCATGTTTCCCGAGCATTGATCCTCAAGCATGGAGAGTCCCAAAATTCTATCTTATCAATTTCAATGGTAACCTTGGCCAGGGAGTGGAAAAGAAGCATGTCCTCCCTATTGCATGTGTTCCCAAGCCCCACCAAGATTTTTTTCAGCGATGTCCACTTTAACCACAACCATTACAATCTCAGAGCATGAGAAAACTTGTGTAGGTGGAGAACCCCAACCCACCCAGATTAGTGGGCTTGCACACGGTCTCCCATTCGACCTTGCATCATACACTTTTTTCTACATGAACATTAGAGCAAGTGGTCTACTGTATTTTTCATATATGCAACAAAAATACCATATTACATTAGGTAGATCAGGTCACATCTCCACGAAAGTCTTCTTTCTCCTCTCTTTCAACCCAGGCAAATAGGTGACGACCGATATCCCCACTCCCCCATGAGACCGAGGGTCCCCCCTGTAAGAGCATCTTTTGCCTTAGGGTTTTGGTGATGATGACAACACACGTGGACTAATCGTGCACCATAGTTTTCTCAGGTACACTTTGTGTGGCGCAAGACGGTTAGGTTTCCCTCTGTGCATAAAAGATCGAAGACGGAGTCTCCGACATTTTATTTCCTTTGGTCGTAGGATATCCGTACTATTAAGAGAGAATCCGCATCGGAAAGTATTGGGTGAATCCTTCACGTACACATTCTCTGCACCCACCATATACCCTCCGTTCGAGGAGAGAGAGGTTCCCCATCCTTTGTTCTGTGCAGTCTTGCTCTTGACGGTTGTACCGGTTCCTTGAGCGGTTGTACCGCGGCCGGTAGTTCCGGTCTTACCACCGCCTATTGTACCGCTCTAGGGTGACTCCCTTCTGTACTGGGTGCGGTTGTAGACCGATGGTGGAACGGTAGTTCCGGTTTTCCTTGATAAACAAGTACTACCGGTGTTCACGGCGGTTGTACCACCTCAGACCCCACCGCCCAGGAACAGCTGGCGCAGCGGTAGTTCCGGTCCAACCTCCGCTCCAACTACCGGCATGTGGAGTTTACTTTGTGTATATGGCCCGGTAGTTGAGCGGTGGTTGTGCGGTAGTTCCGGTTTGTTTTGATAAACCGGTACTACCGGGTGCGCCACCGGAAGTTCCACTCCCATGCGTTTCTGCACATAACGGTTGGATCTTGGGGGGCCTATTATTCTCAATGGCATACCGAAAGATGTTCTAGTAAAAAAGTGCATGCTATAGAAGAAATCAATGTTTTAAGTGAAAAGATGGATGAACTTATGAAGATGTTTGCTACTAAAAATACTTCTCTTGATCCCAATGATATGCCTTTATCTACTTTGATTGAGAATAATAATGAATCTAGGGATGTGAATTTTGTTGGTAGGAATAGTTTTGGAAATAACGCGTATAGAGGGAATTTTAATCCTAGGCCTTATCCTAGTAATCCTTCTAATAATTATGGAAATTCCTACAACAACTCTTATGGAAATTTTAATAAGATGCCCTCTGAATTTGAGAGTAGTGTTAAAGAGTTTATGAATTCACAAAAGAATTTTAATGCTTTGCTTGAAGAAAAATTGCTTAAAGTTGATGATTTGGCTAGGAACGTTGATATAATTTCTCTTGAAATTGATTCTTTAAAGCTTAGATCTATTCCTCCTAAGCATGATATCAATGATTCTCTCAAAGCTATGAGAATTTCCATTGATGAGTGCAAAGAAAGAACCGCTAGGATGCATGCTTCCAAAGATGCCTTTATTAAAGCGTGTTCTTCCGATTCCTATGAAAATCAAGATGAAGATCTAAAAGTTATTGATGTGTCCCCCATTAAATCTTTGTTTTGCAATATGAATCTTGATGAAACTGAATATGATCTTCCTTTACATAGAAGGCGTTCTAAGAATTCGGAGTTTCTAGATCTTGATGATGAAATTGATGAAAGTGGGATTAAAAGAAATAAAAATCTTGATGTTGCTAAACCCACTATTTTGGATCTCAAGGAATTTAATTATGAAAATTGATCTTTGATTGGTTGTATTTCCTTGTTGCAAGCCATGCTAGATTCTCCTCATGCTTATAGTCAAAATAAGGCCTTTACCGAACACATTGTTGATGCCTTGATGCAATCTTATGAAGAAAAACTTGACTTGAAAGTTTCTATCCCTAGAAAACTCTATGATGAGTGGGAACCTACTATCAAAATTAAAATTAAAGATTATGAGTTTCATGCCTTGTGTGATTTGGGTGCTAGTGTCTCCACTATTCCCAAAACTTTGTGTGATTTGCTAGATTTCCGTGACCTTAAAGATTGCTCTCTAAACTTGCATCTTGCGGATTCCACTATTAAAAAGCCTATGGGAATAATTAATGATGTTCTTATTATTGCAAATATGAACTATGTGCCCGTAGATTTTATCGTTCTTGATAAAGATTGCAATTCTTCATGTCCTATTATTCTTGGTAGACCTTTCCTTAGAACGATTGGTGCGATTATTGATATGAAGGAAGGGAATATTAGATTCCAATTTCCCTTAAAAAAGGGTATGGAACACTTCCCTAGAAAGAAATAAATTACCATATGAATCTATCATGAGAGCCACTTATGGATTGCCTACCAAAGATGGCAAAACCTAGATCTATCTTCGCTTTTATGCCTAGCTAGGGGCGTTAAACGATAGCGCTTGTTGGGAGGCAACCCAATTTTATTTTGTGTTTTTTTGCTTCTGTTTAGGAATAAATAATCCATCTAATTTCTGTTTAGATGTGGTTTTATGTTTTAATTAGTATTTCTGCCAAGTAGAACCTATAGGATAAGCTATGATGATAGTTGATTTGATTCTGCTGAAAAACAGAAACTTTGCGCTCACGAGAAAAAATTCAATAAATCACAGGAACGAGTTTTTGCATTGATTCTTTTTGCTGCTGATCAATAAACAAATTCTCCAGTACGTCCTATTTTGGTAGAAGTTTTAGAGTTCCAGAAGTTTGCATTAGTTACAGATTGCTACAGACTGTTCTGTTTTTGACAGATTCTGTTTTTTTTTGTGTTGTTTGTTTATTTCAATGCATCTATGGCTAATCAATTAGTTTATAAACCATAAGGAAGTTGGAATACAGTAGGTTTAACACCAATATAAATAGAGAATGAGTTCATTACAGTACCTTAAAGTAGTGTTTTGTTTTCTTTCACTAACGGAGCTCACGAGATTTCTATTGAGTTTTGTGTTGTGAAGTTTTCAAGTTTTGGGTGAATTCTTTTGATGGATTATGGAACAAAGAGCGGCAAGAGCGTAAGCTTGGGGATGCCCATGGCACCCCCAAGATAATCCAAGGACACCAAAAAGTCAAAGCTTGGGGATGCCCCGGAAGGCATCCCCTCTTTCGTCTACTTCCATCGGTAATTTACTTGGAGCTATATTTTTATTCACCACATGTCATGTGTTTTGCTTGGAGCGTCTTGTATTATTTGCGTCTTTGCTTGTTAGTTTGCCACAATCATCCTTTATGTAAACACCTTTTGAGAGAGCCATACATGATTTAGAATTTGCTAGAATACTTTATGTGCTTCATTTATATCTTTTGAGCTTGATAGTTTGCTCATAGTGCTTCACTTATATATTTTGAGCGTAATAATTTTTTGCTGTAGTGCTTCATTTAGATCTTTTAGAGCGCGGTGGTGGATTTGTTTTAAATAAACTATTGATCTCTCATGTTTCACTTAGATTATTTTGAGAGTTGTTGATAGCATGGTAATTTGCTTAATGTTAATATACTTGGTATTCAAGATTTGTGAAACTTTCTTTTGAGTGCGTTGAATACTAAGATAAGTTTGATGCTTTATAATTGTTTTGAGATTTGGAGGTGATAATATCAAAGCAATGCTAGTTGGGGTGATTACGAATTTAAAGAATGCTTGTGTTGAAGGTTGTGATTCCCGTAGCATGCACGTATGGTGAACCGCTTTGTGATGAAGTCGGAGCACAATTTTATTTATTGATTATCTTCCTTATGAGTGGCAGTCGGGGACGAGTGATGGTCTTTTCCTACCAATCTATCCCCCTAGGAGTATGCGTTTAATGCTTTTGTTTTTGATGACTTCTAAATTTTTGCAACAAGTGCATGAGTTCTTTTTATTAATGTTGAGTCCATGGATTATACGCACTCTCACCCTTCCACCATTGCTAGCCTCTCTAATACCACGCACTTTTCTCCGGTATCATACACCTACCATATACCTTCCTCAAAACAGCCACCATACCTACCTATCATGGCATTTCCATAGCCATTCCGAGATATATTGCCATGCAACTATCCACCGTTCCGTTCATATGACATGCATTACTTTTGTCATATTGCTTTTTGCATGAACATGTAGTTGACATTGTATTTGTGGCAAGGCCACCTTCATAATTTTCATACATGTCACTCATGATTCATTGCATATCCCGGTACACCGCCGGAGGCATTCATATAGAGTCATACTTTGTTCTAAGTATCGAGTTGTAATTGTTGAGTTGTAAGGAAAATAAAAGTGTGATGATCATCATTATTAGAGCATTGTCCTAGTGAGGAAAGGATGATGGAGACTATGATTCCCCCATAAGTCGGGATGAGACTTCGGACTTTATGAAAAATAAAAGAGGCCAAAGAAGCCCAAATAAAAAAAAAGGAATGGCCATAAAAAAATAAAAAAAGAGAAAGGCCAAATAAAAAAAATGAGAGAAAAAGAGAGAAGGGACAATGCTACTATCCTTTTTCCACACTTGTGCTTCATAGTAGCACCATGATCTTCATAATAGAGAGTCTCATATGTTGTCACTTTCATATACTAGTGGAAAGTTTTCATTATAGAACTTGGCTTGTATATTCCAATGATGGGCTTCCTCAAAAGTGCCCTAGGTCTTCATGAGCAAGCAAGTTGGATGCACACCCACTTAGTTTCTTTTTGAGCTCTCATATACTTATAGCTCTAGTGCATCCGTTGCATGGCAATCCCTACTCACTCACATTGATATCTATTGATGGGCATCTCCATAGCCCATTGATACGCCTAGTTGATGTGAGACTATCTTCTCCTTTTTGTCTTCTCCACAACCACCATTCTATTCCACCTATAGTGCTATGTCCATGGCTCACGCTCATGTATTGCATGGAAGTTGAAAAAGTTTGAGATTTCTAAAGTATGAAACAATTGCTTGGCTCGTCATCGGGGTTGTGCATGATTAAATACTTTGTGTGATGAAGATAGAGCATAGCCAGACTATATGATTTTGTAGGGATAACTTTCTTTAACCATGCTATTTTGAGAAGACATGATTGCTTTAATTTGTATGCTTGAAGTATTATTACTTTTATGTCAGTATGAACTTTTGTCTTGAATCTTTTGGATCTGAATATTCATTTCACAATTAAGAAGATTTACATTGAAATTATACCAAAGTATCACTCCACATCAAAAATTCTTTTTTATCATTTACCTACTCGAGGACGAGAAGGAATTAAGCTTGGGGATGCTTGATACGTTTAACATATCTATAATTTTTGATTACTCCATGCTACTTTATCTACTGTTTTGGACTATATTGGGCTTTATTTTCCACTTTCAAATTATTTTTGGGACTAACCTATTAACCGGAGGCCCAACCCAGAATTGCTATTTTTTTGCCTATTTCAGTATTTCGAAGAAACAGAATATCAAACGGAGTCCAAACGGAATAAAACCTTCGGGAACGTGATTTTCTCACCGGACGTGATCCAGGAGACTTGGACCCTGCTCCAAGGAACAGCCGTGGAGGTCACGAGGGTGGAGGGCGCCCCCCTAGGCGCGCCCCCTGCCTCGTGGGCCCCCTGTTGCTCCACCGACGTACTCCTTCCTCCTATATATACCTACGTACCTCCGTCAGATTGAATATGGAGCCAAAAACCTAATTCCATCGCCGCAACTTTCTGTATCCGCGAGATCCCATCTTGGGGCCTGTTCCGGAGCTCCGCCGGAGAGGGCATCTACCACGGAGGGCTTCTACATTAGCCTCTCCTATGAAGTGTGAGTAGTTTACTTCAGACCTTCGGGTCCATAGCTAGTAGCTAGATGGCTTCTTCTCTCTTTTTGGATCTCAATACAATATTCTCCCCCTCTCTTGTGGAGATCTATTCGATGTAATCTTCCTTTTTTGCGGTGTGTTTGTTGAGACCGATGAATTGTGGGTTTATGATCCAGCTTATCTATGAATAATATTTGATTCTTCTCTGAATTCTTTTATGTATGATTGAGTTATCTTTGCAAGTCTCTTCGAATTATGCGTTTGGTTTGGCCAACTAGATTGGTAGTTCTTGCAATGGGAGAAGTGTTTAGCTTTGGGTTCAGTCTTGCGGTGTCCTTACCCAGTGACAGAAAGGGTTGCAAGGCACGTATTGTATTGTTGCCATCGAGGAAAACAAGATGGTTTTTTTATCATATTGCATGAATTTATCCCTCTACATCATGTCATCTTGCTTAAGGCGTTACTCTGTTTTTAACTTAATACTCTAGATGCATGCTAGATAGCGATCGATGAGTGGAGTAATAGTAGTAGATGCAGAATCGTTTCGGTCTACTTGTTTTGGATGTGATGCCTATATACATGATCATACCTAGATAATCTCATAATTATTCGCTTTTCTATCAATTGCTCAACAGTAATTTGTTCACCCACCATAGAATACTTATGCTCTTGAGAGAAGACACTAGTGAAACCTATGGCCCCCGGGTCTATTCTCATCATATCAATCTCCATTACTTTATTATTTGCTTTGTTTTCACTTTGCCTTTTACTTTTTTACTTTGCATCTCTATATCAAAAATACCCAAAATATTATTTATCATCTCTATCAGATCTCACCCTCGTAAGTGACCGTGAAGGGATTGACAACCCCTAATCGCGTTGGTTGCGAGTAGCTATCGTTTTGTGTAGGTACGAGGGACCCGTGCGTGATCTCCTACTGGATTGATACCTTGGTTCTCAAAAACTGAGGGAAATACTTACGCTACTTTACTGCATCATCCTCTCCTCTTCGGGAAATCCAACGCAGTGCTCAAGAGGTAGCACGCCACACCCCTCCCGATCAATAGGACCCCCGTTTCGGCCGTAGGAGGTCCATTTCATCCGTTTTGCAGTACGCCACACCCTCCCGATCAACAGGACCCCCGTTTCGACCGTAGGAGGTCGGTTTCCTCCGTTTTGCAGTACGCCAGACCCCTCCCAATGAACAGGATCCTGTTTCGAACGTGGCCGGTCGAACACAAGGCTGTTTCCTCTGTTCTGCGGTACGCCAGGCCTTGTTTCCATCGCCTGTTCCGTCCAAGACCTCCCGATGAACACGACGATGCATTCCGTTCTGACCCAGCCGGTTGGCTCCCCATGAACACGACGACGACGTTGTTTTTCTCCGTTCCGACCTAGCCAATGTACACGAGCCATGGCCGTAGGTATATATGCGCGAGTAGGTGTTCGAGACCCCGCCTGTATGTACACATACGTGGTCGTATTTTCTTTCTTGCACACTGGCCGTTGTATGTACGTATACATGCTACGTGCGGGCCTCTACTACGACACATGCGCGCCTCTACATCAACCAGTATATATGTACGTACACATTCGCGACCAGAATGACAATGCTACGTACTCTTCGACCAGGTGGGTCCCGACTGTCAGGCACTTCCTTGTGTGCGAAGATGTAGCTGGTGGGTCCCAGCAGTCAGGGGGAAAATCGTTTTGTTTTTTTCCCGGACGCACTTCCTTGCGTGCGAAGGTGTAGCTGGTGGGTCCCAGCAGTCAGGGGGCGAATCGTTTTTTTGCCCGGACGCACTTCCTTGCGTGCGAAGGTGTAGCTGGTGGGTCCCAACAGTCAGGGGGGAAACATTTTTTAGCAAAATACGGTGGCCCGTCCGGTGGGTCCCCGTTGTAAGGTGGAGGAATAATTATTTTGCGCGTAATAAGGAGGCACTTCCTTACTGCGGCCGTGGACCCAGCTGTCAGCCTCTCCACGTACAGTCCACGTCTGATGGAAGCCGTTCCTTGGCCACGTTGACCACGCTGCGCCGAGAGCACCAGGGCGGTGGACGACGGCGAGGCCTAGGAAGGGGACGACACAGAGCCGGGGAAGACGCGGCAGTAGATGCCCATGCATAGAGGAGTACGAGGGTTCACTGGTTCGCTGCGGTGTGAGGCTGCCGTCGCCGCAGAATAATAGGGGGTGTGGGTGAGTAGAGGGATGGCCTGGCCAGCTGTGGGAGTAGTAGGCGGCGGTGAGGCCTCCGCCGCATCACAGCTGGCCATGGGAGGCAGGAGCACGAGGCACGACCGGCGCTGGTTTGGGCGGCTGGAGCAAGAAGACCAGAGGTTGAAGAAGCACTACGGCCGTTGGATGGACATCGTACGGTCACTGGAGCTAGAATCGTGCATATTGACTAAGTTGACAAAGCCCTCTGTCCCCGTCAACTTAGTAGGCCCACAAGTCAGCCTGCCACCAAGGTGAGTCCTAGCTAGCAGGGGGAGTATTCATTTTTTTATGCGTAATAAGGAGGCACTTTGTTGCGTGCGAAGATATAGCTGGTGGGTCTGAGCTGTCAACGGCGGTAACGTTTTTTTCGCAAAATACAGAGGCCCTTTCGGTGGTCCCTGATGTCAGGTGGAGGAATCATTATTTTGCGCGTAATAAGGAGGCATTTCCTTGCATGCGGCCGTGGACCCAGCGGTCGGCCTCTCCACGTACAGTCCACTTCAGATGCATGTCGGTCGTTGATCACGTTGACCAGGCCGAGAGCACCAAGGCGGTGGACGACGGCGAGGCCTAGGAAGGGAACGACACGGAGGCAGGGAAGACTCGGCTGTTGTTTCCCACGCGGAGGGGAGTACGACTATACGAGGGTTTACTGGTTCGTCTGTCGTCGCCGGAGAATAACAACAGGTGTGGGTGAGTAGAGGGATGGCTAGGCCAGAGATGGGAGTACGGTGGGGCGGTGAGGCCTGCGCGGCAGCACAGCCGGCCGCGGGGAGGAGGGAGCAGGTAGTCTCGCCGGCGCTTGTTTGAGCGGCTGGAGCATGAAGAGCAGAGATTGAAGAAGCACGACGGCCATTGGATGGACATCCAACAGTCACTGCTCTCGTGTGTTGACTAAGTTCACAGGGCGTTGCGTGTGCGTCAACCTTTTTTTATGAAAGCATACGCGTCAACCTGTAGTAGGCGCACAAGTTATCCTCAAATCTGTGGAAAACAATAGACATCCCATCTGCCATTATTTCTAATAATGTACATCCCATTTGCTAATTCTTAAGAATTTTTTTGGAGCCCATGTTCTTTTTGTTAGCATTACACCCCATATTGTGGCCACGGTTAAAAAGTATAAGAAATTTTGCATATTTCGGTGCGGTCAACTGTTTTTTAATCCAGAAATATCGATTCACATTCAAACTACTTTGAAAAATAATTTATATAAATATAAAATCCAAATAATTGTCCACGCATAAAAATCAATGGAACTAAAATCTTGTAATGAAAAAAATTGAAATTAATTCCCGGTTTGATGTGTTTTAAAAATGTACAACCCATTTCTGGGCAAACCGAATGAAACTCTCGTCGTCTTGAAAGATTTGCAGCCCAGCAGGGCCGATAAAGCAAGTAGGCCTTGTTTGGGTATTTCTTTTAAAAAATAGAACTGGGCTAGCCATTTTCAGCAAGAAAAAAACACAACTGGGCTCATGATGTGGTATACATAAATAAAACCCTGGCTAGACGGGCCACGGCCCCCGCACAACCCCATTGTTACACTGATCCGTCGCTAAAACTAGTATAAATAACAACTGCTTGTTCCTAAAAAAAACTGCGCGACCTACTGGGTCCCTGGTGTCAGCCGCTCGTAGTGTAATTCTCTCGTTTATTGGCTACGTTGACAATGGCGTGAGCCCAAGATGTCCAACCATTAGGAGGAACCATATTTTTGGGCTTGTAATACATAGGCACTTGCTTGCGTACTGCCATGACGCTGGTGGGTCCCTACTGTCATCCTCTCCACGTACAGTCATCTCCTTGTTCCTCTCGGTTGTTGACGACGTTGACAACGCAAGAGGGCGGCGCACCATGCACGATGAGCGAACCAAGGCCGCAAGGCGGAGGACGATGGCGAGGCCTCGGACGGAACGAACAGGAGCTGTAGAAGATGTGCCGGTCCAGTCGCAAGCGGAGGAGAGTACGAGGGTTGACTGGTTCGGGTGCGGGTGCGTGTTGGGGCTGACATCATCGGAGAATAACAAGACGTGTGGGGGAATAGAGGGAGGGACTGGCCAACGTTGGAGGGTACGTACGGTAGGGCGGAGGAGGCACAACCAGCCATGGGATGCAGGAGCAGGCGGAGCCGACGGGGTGGTTCGGTTTGGGCGGCTGGAGGAAGAAGACAAGAGATAGAAGATACACGACAGATGTTGGATGTCAATCCAACGGCTGGTAGGCAGAATCATTTGTTGACTGGCTAGGCTATTTCCTCGTGGGTCCCAAATGTCAGAATCCAAATATGTCATGGTCATGCAGCCTTTCCTATGAAAATTTACAGCCCATTTGATGTGCTAGTTCGAAATAAGTTTGTGGGTGCTGGTGGGGGCTAATCACTTGGCTTCTGTAATGCACAGTGAGCTCAAGCAGCCGGCAAGAGTGATGTTATGTCCCTTGGTTGGGATTTGTTACAATATTTCACTCTAAATTAAACGAATGGCAAGCCATGCCTTGTTTCAAAGAAAATATGACAGTCACAGCCGAGTTGAAAAGGGCAGGAACATCTAACTCCAGCTTACAAACTGTACAAAAGCACAAGGGTTAATTGTTCATCAGGTTTACAAAAAAACCCAGGTTGAAAAGGGCAACAATATCTACCTCCAGCACTGTTTTCGGTAGTCACAGTCAAATGGATTGGTCAGGTCCATAGAATGAACATCCTGGGTCGTAAAATTTACTGGATTATGACCACAATATGTTGTAAATAGAAGCCCGGCATGTTCAGATGCTCTTTTGCCCACCTGAAACTCCTTTTTTTGCTCTTCGACATACCCATCTGTCAAAACCATGCTGCTGATAAACTTAAGCCTGATGGACAATAGTAACCTTGCATTCAGCAGGAAGAATGTGACAAATCTAGTGTTTGCATGGTTGGCTACATATCGTTCTAGCGTTATTGTCTTTAACCGAATCTCATGAGAAGGGAGAAAACCCCGATGCTTACGAATCCACCGATTGGTTATAACTTTCTTACCCCGTCCTGTTGCCTAAATAGACATGAAGATTGAAAACAGTTAAGGTCTAAAAAAAGAGTGTCGAAAGAGCAACAGCTGAACGGTTAATTCTAGTACACTATATGCGGGCTTCCAATGTGCGTGTGAAATTATCACCTTTATATACAACTTCTCCAGACATGGAAAGCATTGCAGCAAGCCAATAATCTTGTTCAGATCAAAACTAATCATTTGGATATATAAGATCTTGACAGAATCCAGCACCATTGATAGGCCATCCATGGAGAAACTCTTCATTGAGCATAGAACATAATATTAGTACAAAATGTGTACTCCAAGATGATATATAACTTATGGGCAGAAATTTAACATGCAGCTTATGGTTACAAGTGTAGATGATAATATAAAGTACCTGAAGAACTGTGGAGCCAAACACCATATTGAAATGAGCACAGAGATCATGTATTACACCCAAGGTCTCTAGTTTAGGCGCAGAGAGGACGATTATTTGCAACGGTCAATAACTAGAATCAAGGATCAACCTTTGAAGTGAAGGGGCATCTTGGATGACGAGCTTCCTTCCATCAAAAGAAATTCCAATTCTTACAAGTTAGGCGACTTTATTTGGAGATAACCGATTCTAATTGTGAAAATAAGCACCAAACACTTCAGGGCAGGGCAACTGGAGTGGATGATGCTGTGCAATGAGGCCTCCGATATACGAACCCGCACAAGTGAAAGTTTCTTGAGAAATGGGAGTCGAAGGTTTAGTATCATATTGTCTGGTAGGTAGCACAGTGCAAAGGTGGCGGTGTGGAGAGAGGAGGAAAACTGCGAGATGGACATCGGTGCTGAGGGCACAAGTTCATGGCGTTCGGTATGTGGTATGTGATTTCCAGGGGAATAGTAGAACTCAAGCAGCTGTAGTTCTGTGAATTCAGGGGATTTCAGCCAGGCGTCCACCGTGCAGGGCATGGTATGCTTGCTCAGGTAGCATGACGGGATGCAGAGGCTTTGAACGGAGCCCTGGTGGGAGGAGATGATGGCTCTGGGGATTTCAAAATCATTGAAGAGAGATAGCTGATGACAGTCGAGATTAAGGGGCACGACGCGCCATAGAGGGTGCCACCGAATTGAGAGGACTTGGGTGCGGCAGCAATCCTTGGTGGGGAGAAGCGAGATGATCTCCCCAAGGACGGCGTCCGGGAGATCGCTGATGCGGTCCACCCGAGATTCTACGGGTTCCTGGGATCCGGTGGGGGCAGGGTCGCCGCTTCTCCCCGTGCTGCCACGTGCGGGATCTACAACATGCGTCGCCGTTGGTGGGAGCCTCATCTTCTTGGCGCTGGGGTCAGGCGACTCCATTTTCCCCGAGGCGTCGCATCGCACTCATGGATTTGAGCAGAGTAACGAATGACGAGCCTAGTTGTAGTGCGAGTGAAGAAGAAGGGGAGCTGAGGTTTTTTCTGTAGTATTGAGGAAGAAGGGGAGCTGGGGTTTTCTGTAGGAGTGAGGTGAGGAATTTGGGGGTACGAGTGGAGCGAGCTGACGTGAGGTGGGTGGGAGCGAGGAGGAAGAAGAGCACCCAGGTTTTTTTGGGGGGCGGTGTGCTGGGTGCGGGTAGCGCCTCTCATTCAGTAAATATAGGGCTTTTGAATTGATTCTACTATTTACTAGTGTGGATGGGCTGTTTTGTCTTGGGCCCAGAGAAACAATTACTACTAGTACAGTGGAGACACTCTAGAGCTACCCAGGAAAACAATTACTACTAGTACAGTGGAGACACTCTACCGCTTCTGGCTCCTCCTAGGTCATTGAAACGTCTCCCTCTACTGAATGCCGTTATACTTTTGTTCACCGACATGCGGGACGTGCAGTGCGCGGGCCCAAATGCCATCCACCAAATTAGAAGGCAGTATGCAGGCGGAGAGTCACCCCGGTCGTAGCGCGGTAGTACGAGCCGTCGTATCACAACCCCCCCCCCCTGCAGTCTAAGTTTGACGGACGAAGCAACCATCATTTCACTCTTCGCTGAATCCCCTTCTCCCTCACCGTCTTCAAGAAAGGCAACACTCGCATCTGCCACTGTTCTTCTCTCCCAACGAAGGGAAGGTAAGCGGATCCGTGATGTTGGTATATTTTCGTTCAGAGAAAAAAAAAGAACTTTTGCAAAGCAGTAACCGGTCCTCACTCTCTTTTTTGTTTCATTATCATTGCGATTGTGTTTAGTATTCGTCAGTTTCATGATGGACCAAGGAGAACCAGGCAAAGATCTGCCGATATTGGAGCAGACGCGGGAGGCTGATCCCCACGAGACAGAGAGCTCCAAGAAGATGGAGGTAGCCACCGAGCCGACCCCAGATACGCTCACGGCCACTACTGAGATGGTCAACGCCCCGTTTGAGGTTACAACCCCCGTGGCATTGCAGGAGCAGTTTTCCCCCTTCAAGGATGTGTCCCCCTCCCCCGCTGAGCTTCCCAAGGTGATTTTCTTCTTTGCCGATCTCGATTGTGGTTTTTCATCTAAGTATGCGGTGATTAATAATGCAAAATTTTATTAGTTTCGAGGCCATGCTATACATAGTGGTTTAAATAACTTGTGTTTCTTATACTGAAAAGTAATTCAGAATTTGTTTCTGTTTCAATTAGAACCCTGATGCAGACAAGGATTGTGTGGTTGTACATGTCACTCGCTATGAGGCGGATGACCTGAATATACGCACTGGGAAAACAAAGTTCTTAGGTTGTTGGATCCTGGAAGCCATTTGCGGTTATACCAATGAAGAGTTGTATTCCAGCCTCACTGTTGTCAGACGTGTTGTTCAGGGTGTACTGAAGCACAAGAAGTTCAAAGCTACTCCTTTGTTTGTGAGGCATATTGTTCTTGCCAAGCTTACGCAGGAAGATGATGTGGCATGCCTCCACAAACAAGTTTATTAGTGGCAAGGCCACAAGGTTGTGTTCATGAAGGTTCACAGGATTGAGCTGCTGCGGGACATCCTCAATGATGTTCATGGCAAGGTCCGTCTTGTGTCCAACCCAAATTAGATCGAGGCATGAAATAGTTTCCCCAGCTAGTGTTTAATAGTAGTTTGGATTGTGTCTAATTATCCGAACCGTGCCTGTTATCGACCCCTCTGGGGCTAGTACTCTGTTTGAATCCGTCTATGGGAACTGCTGCTACTTTTGTGTGCCTGTGAATCATGTGAGAACCATCGTAATTGTTGCCGAAACAGATGCGTCCTCACTAGTTTTTTCATGAATATGGCATGGTAAGACATAAGTTTTCACGGTTTATCATACGAGCAGTGTGTGTTTTGATGAAATAGAGCACTCGTTCGAGAAATGTGCGCCGACGTATACATAAGTACTTGTAAACACTGTTGGTGCTACCCCACTTGTAAGCAGTTGTGCAAAACACGACACATTGGCTCAGCTCGCTTCAACACTAGGCTATCGACCAGCTAACAATCAACAATCTGCTGTTTGACATATAAGCAACTATGTATCTTGTTACAGCGGTTCATGCAGTTAATTGAGGCCATAATGTAATAAATTCCAAACGTTCACACGCTAGTCCAGCGCTCATGTGGAACACTCACATTAAACTCGTCTTCATAAAAAACTTGAAAATCATAAGTTAAGCAATTTTATACATCTCAATGATTCATAGAACATAACAAACATATACTAGTTCACAACAAAAGACAAAGTTGTGAGAAGGTTTACAAATCAGGAAAAAAGAAGCAAGGCTTCTCTGAGCAAAGGGCCTCCCGGCAGGCTTAAATTTCCTGGAGTTCACTCTGGTTTTTTCTTGTTGCCACCATCCAGGGTTAGGTTCTCTCATTCCAGAATAACCAATTATAATTGTGGTCTCAGCTGGAATGCTGAACTGAACCATGCAGTGTACTGACCAGTTGAAATGCTTGTGCATTCCACTAAATTTAAGCACCGTTATTTGCAGAAATAAGCAGAACACAATGCCTCTTGTCCGCACACCTGTCCAAAAAATCACCGTGCAGCCATGCCAGCTAGTCCTCGGTCCATGGATGAACTGGTAGAAAGTGCATTTTGGACTAGGATGCAGTTGTTTTTTCTCGTCCCTACACTGGAATCAGGAAGTAAAACGTACGAATCAGCTTCTTTTAGATTGTGTTGGTCATTCTACCTTAGTTACTACCAATGTAGGAATACCTTGAAGACTGGAGGTTAGACGACGACAACGAGGGATAGCCATCTCATTTTGCGCAGTTGTACTAAAACTGAGGTGTGTGCTTTTGATTGCGCGGATAGAAACGATACGGAGACAGACATCCCAAAATGATATGGAGACAGACATCCCTGTTTGCGCAAATACGAAATACGGTTATTTAAACAGTGACAGATATTTGCAGTGGCGTATGATTAACATCAGCATCTATTGTGTTATAATTGGCACTAGATTGACATTATAAAGAGTCCTTAAGTAAGTAGCATCACATCACATCAACAATGCCACTAGATTAACATGCAGAACAATAGCATTAGTATTACTGTCATGAGAATAGCACATGGTCAGTAAATGTGCAATTAAATTTGTGTAGTTCCACTGGGATGAAGCAATGTTAGTGGTGTGAGAGTTAAGTGTAACTGCAAAAACACAATTCATGGGAAATAAAGCAAGACAGAAGCACTTCATAAAATGGTGGTGGCATTGCTTCAATTTATCGACGGCACTAGACCATTACTTATAGTGACATTAGGTGGCATTGCTTAATGCTTCATGTGATTTTACGTTAACGGTAGCGATATGGGCATATGGACAGCAGGGGCATAAAGTGGTGAGGCAGATGTGGCTGCCGAGAGCGGCAAATACTCAGGCAGCATGTCTGCATTTTCCCCATTTTTTATCTCCTCGGTGACATTTTCCTATGTGAGCACAGGAAATCTAGACCTGCTCATTCTCATTTGCGTTGTCCCCCAACACCCGTCACTTTCTTTCCTTTTTCAACCAAGAGATAGGTCCACTTCCCCCACCCTTCGCCATCCACCATGCTTTCTTCGTCTTTTCAACCAAGAGACCAGTTGGGTAGCCAGTATCTACTACTTTCCTGCGTTTCCTCTTAGAACCAAGTCCTAGATTCATGCTACAGCTTTCCCACTTTCTTCCCTGTTTGAACCAACTCTTAGAGTCGACTGTATGAACTAGCTTTACCTCTAATAATAGTAGAAGTCTAGGTGGCTTTGGAACAGCGGACGGAAGTAGAAAAAGATCCACATGAAGGGAGCTGGGGCAGTAGAGCAAGACAGGTTTCGAAGGAATATATACCTAAGGGTCGTCGACATGTGGCAAAGACGGCGTCGGGAGGCCGCATCTTGGCCACTATACCGCAGGGAGGAAGAAGGGGTCGGAGGCACTCCCGAGCCGGCGCTCTCTTGGAGAGAACGGCATGGACGCCGATCGGGACACGCGGGCAGCCGTTGGTCTCCTCCCTTGCCGACGACGACAGCGTGAATGATGCACCTACACCCCTTCCCCGGTCGAGGTTGTCCGGCTGGATTTGTGACCAGCCATGAGCTGCGAGAGAGTGTGGCCACCTATGTCTTGCTTAGATCTGGAGAGCATGAGAGAGTGAACGAGAGGAA
Organism: Triticum dicoccoides; assembly: GCF_002162155.2. Lineage (NCBI taxonomy): Eukaryota > Viridiplantae > Streptophyta > Magnoliopsida > Poales > Poaceae > Triticum > Triticum dicoccoides. Next base: position 571,995,748 of record NC_041383.1, on the reverse strand, counting down.
CCCTAGTAAAGCAAGAGCTAAGGCTCCTGCTTATATATATAGTGGACTGATTTTGTTGTACCAGCTTCAAAAAAATGCGCTCCTACGTGTACTAGTGAGTGGGTGTGACAGAACTAGTGCGTGCGTGCATCGCTTCTCTTCGTGAGAGTACAATATTCTGTGCCCAAAGAACGTTCGCCGCAAGAGTAATAGTATAAGTGTGTGACGTGTGAGCTAAAATAAAATGTGCGCGACGTCTTTTGTTTTTAGAAGTTTTGAGGGTAGGGTGTGAAGAGCACATATGTGTGTGACGTGTACCTGCAGATAGACGATGGGTGCAACGTGCAAGTCTGCGAGAGGACTCTAGAGAGTCGTGACTCGTGAGGGTGCGTGTGCATGAGAGGGAGGGGGGCACGTATCAATGCAATGCATGTGTCCATAAATCATTATCCGACAGACATTCTCCACAAGCCTTTTCCTGACGAACGCCGTAAGAACCGTTAGATCGGCATCCGACAGTGTCAGTTTTGCCATGTCATTTAACAGAACAGACACTCCTCCTACACACAAATCTTCCACGTGAGTGTTAGCAACTGCCGTATGCTCCCTCCGTTCCAAAATGCAGTGCATATAGCTTTATTGAAAATTCAAACCTCGCAAACTTTTACCAAGTTCTCGTGTACCAAATTGCACATGTAGAATACTCTGTATATATCATTTCATTCATCTTGGAGAGGTAACTATAAAGATGGGGAGGAGTCTACAAAATAAGACCATCATATCACCCGCATCAATTTCAACCATCCTTTGGTGTCGAGGAATATCATAGGAACTCTATATGATATGATTTTTATAGGATTTTTTCCTTTAGAGCCAATTGGTTCATAGGAATAGATTCATATACTCCACATTTCAAAGGAAATAAACATGATATCATTTGTATAGCTTTAGATCCACTTGGTTCAAATGAATGGCTTCCTATACTCCCTTAATTTCAAAGGAAAATAAACATTAGCGTATATTCAATAGAAAAGTTACAATGATCTGAACCAAATTACATATCTTTTCTAATCCCTCCTCATAGGAATTGAGATACATGTCATCTCTAGATTCAATAGAAAAGTTCCTATGATGTGAACCAAATGACATCTCTTTTCCAATCCCTACTCATAGGAATTGAGATGCTCCATGTCATCTCTTTCCCTACAACTTCCATGTATACATATTCTATTCCTAAATACATAGTACAACCCACTAGTAGCTTTTTTCCAAAACATGCAACTATGGCACAAGAACTATATAGTGTGCCAATAACTTTGAAAGATGGTCGCTGGATGAAGCTAATCCGACAGTGCAGATATGGCGAATCCGAGCACTACTGGCCGTTGGATATCATCAACATTCCACCAGATCTGCCACATGTACAATTTAGAAGACTCCATGGTTGAACTTAAGCATAATGCACAAACCTCAAAACACAAGCACTTCTCCTTTGTTCTAGAATCTTCTGTATCATAATTGTTTTTTTCTAAATGAATTGCCATTATTTGTTTTTTACTTTATGCTTTACAATGCACAACCCCATGAATCTTAACATTTTTATAAAACTAATTGATTCTGAATGAGATGAACTATAAGAACTAAACGAACATCTACATCATGCATATATGACTCAAAGCTTTACATGCTATAGTGTGTATTTATTCATAATTTGGTTTCAAAATCTCATGCGTTCAATGCATCATTGCCTTTCGGTCGAACCTACGTCAAGAATTTTTTGTACGTACTATATCTCCACTGGTCCCCGAACCCAAAATGCGTCCTCGTTCCCGTAAAACCAAGCGGCCCACACATGCGTCGACTCAAACCTCTTTACTACGACGTGGCCCCGCACGCCGTAGTACTACTACAAACCCTACCGCCGCACTCATCATCGGTTTTCTTCAAGAGGACGAGGGAGAAGCCGATTTGTAGTGGAGGCGCTTTAAAAAAAGGATATGTAGTGGAGACCCCTACCCTAGGGTGCCCTAGGTAGCTGCCACACGCATCATTGTTTTCTCTTTTCTTTATGCTCTTGCGCACTAGAGTGAAATGATGGTTGCTTCGTCCGTTCAGCTTAATGCGGGAAAGGTGGCGCTTTGTGATTTGACCCCTCGCCGCTCATTTTCTACTACTGTGGTGCTACGACCGAGGTGCCTCCAGTTCCAACCACTGCCCCGAACTGTAATTTGGTGCATCGCACGTGGAACAAGACGGTGGATGAGCCACATGTCGGCCAAAGGGGTCCTGTTAAGTGTGTCACCATTTCGTGTGCGGACTGACCCTGCTTGAGTTGCTACGCCAACACGAGAGGAGCAGCCTACCACTTGGTTTTGCTCCTTGATGAATCCCGACTATATTGATCTAAAAAGATACATGCTGAACTACCCTCTCCGTCTCGGTTTTTTATTTTTAGGCGTCTCGGTTTATAGGGTGTGCACGTAGTTCTAGGTCATCCATTTGACTAACTAAATATGAGTTACTATGTCACGAAAAGTACTACTATATCATTGGATTCTTAATCGGATGTAGTTGTATTTAAAAGTCGAGGGCGGGGCTTTTCCTGCATGGTAGGCGGGGCAGTTCCGCCTAGTCGGTTCGACAGAGACGCAAGAAGACGAGGGAGTAGGCTGCTGCAAACGTAGGGCTGTGTGATTTGACAGCGAGTTACTGCTGGACAGGTGGGGCCCCGTGATTTGACTTGCCATTTTAATTTTGCGGCGCTACGACCGGCGTGAGTCTCCCGATTCCTGACCACCTCCATACAGGCGCCTCTCCCAATGCTCCACCATGTAGTTGAGGCTGGCTCTTGCATGAGAGCCCACTTCTCCACTTTTTCCTTGCCTCTTTCCTCCACACATGCAAAAATGCCATGTAAAGCGGGCTTATAGCCCACTATTGTAGTACTTACTTACTCCTACAGGTGCTAAGCTTGCCACATCGGCATAAAGTCTAATGTGGCAAGTTTGGTGACCCAAGGAAGAAACGGTGCTGAGCGCGTGTACCTAGGTGAAAAGACAATTTTGAGTCTATAGCTAATTAAATGAAACAAACTTAGCAACACCATTTCATTGGAAGAGGTCACTCCTTGGCAAATGCAATAAATACTAGTACTCCCTATCTCCCATAATATAAGAACGTTTTTGGCACTACACTAGTGTCAAAAATGTTCTTATATTATGGGATGGAGGGAGTACAAAGAAAGAGATAGAGAGGAGTAAAATAAATAAATACACTTATAGCCAACCTTATAGCCAACCTTGTTGTAGTACGAGTGACTAAGTGATGACTATGTATGACATGCCAATATCATATAGCCTAACACACCATGTTAGATCTCCAAGGGCGCGACCGCGCGAGCGACGCGACGGTCTTGGTAGGCGCGACCATGATACGGGCTGCTGGCAGCCCTTGGATCTGAGATCAAATGGTCGTATGCTAAGTTGCCGAAAATTTGCAGAATAACCCTCCAGGATAGGATATTCACCCATAGGTCTAGAATCACGCCATGCAACCATTTGATCTCAGATCCAAGGGCTCTCGGAAGCCCGTATCATGGGAGAATGGAAATCCACTACCCTGCCGTTCGCACGCTGGCAGTTCGCTCTTACTCGTCCCCGCACGTCCTTTAATACTACAGCGGTTCGCTCCTAGTCGTCCCGTCCATTCGCAGTACGGCAGTTCCACTAATCCTAACCCTCCTCCCAAATCCATGGCGTCCCAAATCTCCATGATCGGCGGTGAGTACAAGGCTAGAACCATCACCGGCGATGAGTTCGACGTCATCTACACCTGTTCTTCCGCGATGGTGAAAGGATGCCTTTCTCGCTTCAGACGCATGTTCGAAGACTCAGATGATGAGTGGGTCGCTGGGCTAGATGTTGAGTACACCACAGTCCTGGAACGAGAGAAGGATCTAAAGGACGAAGAGAGGAATAAGCTCTCCGTGATCCAGGTTTGCGTGCATGAGTTATGCTTGGTCTACCACATATGCCATGCCAATGTTGAATGCCTAGATTTTAAGAACTTCCTCGAGAGCAACCTAGTCAAATTCGTTACTGTATACTTTGGTAACGACAAAGAAGTCCTGCATCGGATAGGCCTCGTTGTAGGTAACCCCTTCGACCTCCAGAAGAATCGGCTGCTGCCCTCCGGTGGCCAGCCTTCAATGCAAACCCTGGCAGGAGCCATGGTTCATCCTTCGTACGGTAAACTTGAGAAACTTCATTACACGTTTCATCGTCATGCATGGCAGCGGAATGTACTAGATATAGACCACATCCACTACGCTGCAATGGATGGCTACCTTTGTTTCAATATCTAGGGCTGGATGAAGAGCAAGAGCCAAGTGTGCGGTTCAAGCAAAGAAGTATCGGCCAAGAGGAAGAGGGACAAGGACGAAGTCGAGGACGTGGACGAGGACTCCTCCGAGTGATTAAGGTGTCAGTATCATTTCTCATGGTGGTTCTAATGCAGTGTCTATCGGATTAGTTGCATAGTTTAATTTCAGGTGTGCTTAGTTGAATTTGAGGGGTGTGTTGTGCTGAGCCCCAGCAGAACTATGTTATGTTTCTTCTTGTTACTTTAACTCCTCAGTATGATACATACTACTAGTATTTCTTTAATAGAATTTAGCACCCCAATTAAGCACGTACTAGTTTTTTTAATAGTACTATATGCATAATTTGGCGACGAGCACTCTCTATATGTACCACCTTTTTTAATTTCAATTTTTGCTCCATGGCGCAATCCATCGATAATACTACTGTACAAAAGTATACATTTTTTAAAAGGCTGGAGTACTGTTCATCACATATATAGCCAATTAAATTCTCAACCTAGAACGACATGCATGCCATGTAGTAAACCGATACGGAGGAAGTACAGTAAAAATGAGGTGATTTTACCGAGCGATCAGCGGGGGAGCATGTCCTGTCATGCGGTCCCACGTGTCATGATGTACCAAGGCGATGGGCGTGTCCCTCTTGAGGTAGAAGCAATACTACATGGTTTGAGATGATGGTGAACCGAAGTGTGAAATAATGGTTGCTTCGTCCGTCTGGGAAGGTGCGGCATTGTGATTTGACGTCTCATTGCTCATTACTACTACTGGGCCGGTACAAGTGGGGTGTGTCCCCCCTACTGTTCTGCACTGTTTTTTGGTGCTTGACAAGTCGACCCGGTTGCTATATGTCCCACATGTCGGCGACAGGAAGTACAGAATACATGGAAGGGAGTGTTGATGGAGGAGTATACTACAGAATTCATGAAAGGGAGCGACTTAGTTTTGGAAAAATCTGTTTTTACAGAGTACGTACCCACTAGGGTTTATAGGGTTCATCTAAAAAAAGATACGTTTTTCCGTTTGATAAGTCTCAATTCTACTATACTAGTAGTAGTACCATTACATGTTGGATTTCGAGGTGCGTTAGATCACCCGACGCAAGCAGTGTTAAGAGGAAACTAACCAATGCATGTACAAATTCATGGAAATTTAGTGGTCATTCATGCATTCGTTCTAATTAATGCCTCGGTAAACATAACTTCTTGAGAAAAACGAGCGTACTAATTACTAGTGCAAACTAAAAAATTAATTCAACCACTCACCGTCTACCTTGGTTGGAGAGATTTTGAAAATGAGCCATAAACTGGAAAGGAGGGAGTAGTAACTTTTGTCTCGAGTACTATTTGTGGCCTTGTATAGATGCAAAATGTATTTTTTTATAGTGGACTTGTATAAGTAAATGGAGGGAGTACTAACCAAGGTACATAGTAGGGACGAGGAGTAAACGGAGGAAATAGTACTCCCTCCGTCTAGGTGTGTAAGTCATCTTACGAAAACCAAATAATCCCAAAACACTTAGGCGCGGTGCATTAAATTCTACCTCGTTTCTTGTTTCTTGACATATCAACCAATAAGAGATGTGGGGTGTGCATGCTTTTAATGAGTTGAGACTACCAAACACGACATGCAGTGGTTAGTTCATTGCATGCAATGCTATTAATTAGCAAATGAACATTAAGTTCTCTCATTTTCTCCTCCTCCTTGGTCACGGTGCACAACCTAAGATGACTTACTCACCTAGACGGAGGGAGTAAAATTTTCTCCTCGTGCTGCGAGCCACCACGCGCGTGGGCGAGGGAGCAGGCGTAAGGCGTACAGTAGTAGGAGTACTACTACTACTACTACTACTCGTAAGCAAGCTTCACCTCATCCTGCGAGCCACCGCGCCCGTGGGCGGGGGAGACGGTGTACTAAGCAAGCTTCTCCTCGTTCTGCGAGTTGACGGGACACATCAAAATTATTCCAGTGTATAGAGCCTTGCCTCTAAGGTAGGCCCCGCATGGTTTGCCTCTTTTTTTAATTTAACATAACGCGTCAAGTCGCAGTTTGTTTGTTCACCCGTGGTAGATGATCCTCCCTCCACCAAGTGGACAACCAGTACACGTGCCAAATTACCACGTGGGCTGCCTTTTTTGTATAGAAATGAGCTCCACCGTGTATCCGCGCGGGTGTGGTTGGGAAAGAGACAGGAGTACGTGCGCCGTGCGTGCACCTCTTCTCTTTGTGCACGTCCCCCACCTACGTAGTGTGTGTGAGAGAGATAGAAACCTAGACAAAATGCGCCGTCCATCCCCATGCCTCCGCCCAGTCCGACCACCAGTCACCACCACGCACCAGTTTGAGTTCATCACCGGCCACTACTTCGCCATGGCCGGCACCGGCTCGAGTTCATCCTAACATTCCCCTCTTCCGTGGAGCCCATGTGGGGTTGATGAAGGTCCTCGCAACAAAAGGATCCGGCAAGACACCTGCTGTGTACGCCGGCGTCACCTCCGCGGTGGCCTTCATGGGACCCAAGCGGCGGCGGCCTCCCGTGTTCTACTTCTCCTCGATGATGGCGGCGGACGTGGAGGTCCTAGCCACCGACTCGTCGCTCTCCGTGCACCCGGCTTCTGTCGCTGCTTGCATGGCACGGCCGCCGGCATGGGAGTCTCGGCCACAGAAATGGGAGACGCGGTACGAGGCGGCGGCGTGGACGGCAGCAACGACGCCCGTGCGCCACTCCTTGTCGAGCTGTCCTGGAGCGGCGAGTTGCTCAAGCGCGCGCCGACTTGGGGCGGAAACTGGCTCCATCGGGCGAGGGTAGGGAGGTGGATCAGCGAGCTGCATAGCTCGTATCCGGCAGGCTACCCAGCCGGCTTGGATGTGGAATAACTACTCTTTGTAAGCCATTGTAAGAGTGGACAAAATGGTGGAGGAGATAGGGGAGCGGCGGAGGTGTGCGATTCTTGGCTGGTGTTTGGCCTCGTTTAAATAGGAGATTAAATATACGGCAGACAGGAGGAGCTCGGCGGGCGTTGTGTTTAACGCCGGCCCGGTCATGAATGGACGTGTGTCCAGAGTGGGTTTCTCGGCTTCCACACGGCCGGGTTTCATGGAGGCGTTTGAATGCGGCACGGAGGCGTGTTCATCCAGGCATGCAGCGAGTGGCGCCCTCGACTCTGACCTAGGACACCGCGCCGTTCTTCCACTGACGTGTGGGCTCTTTGGGTGCATGGCCTGCATGTCAGTGACCCAACGCAGACAGCGCATAGCAGAGGAACCTTTGGTGGGCCAGGGCGGTCAGAAGCGGGCATTTCATAAACCGATGATTGTTCATTGAGTGTCACGCCATCCTTTTCATGTAGATAAGCCTATTATGTTGATAGCCCGTTCGATATGTTGTGATTCATAAAGACTGCTGCAAACATCAATGTTCTGCTTATCACAGATAAGAATGATTAATACCCGTAACAATCCATGTCCTTAACAAAGGGTGCATGCACGTATAGGTTGAGCATGTGTCTCGCGTCGTGTGCTGTGTGCATGCAGGCGTGCGAGTGTTGCGTGCGTGCAAGGGTACGTTTCAGTGTTGCATGCATGGGTGCGTACGTGCATGTGTTCGTGAGTGCATGTGTACGTGTCAGTGTTGCACGCCAGCATGCGTGCGTGTGTACGTGTCAGTGTTGCACGCCTGCATGCGTGCGTGTCTTGCGTGCATGCATGTGTACGTTATGTGTACGTGTTAGTGTTGCACGCCTGCATGCGTGCGTGTTTTGCGTGCGTGCATGTGTACGTGCGAGGTGAGGCTAGCTACACGTCAGTCGACTGACTTTTTCATCTCTGGTCATTAGATTTTCCAGCCGTTGGATACGAAATCAAGGGCCTCCAGTTTATCATCAAACTCCACCCCCCTGAGCCGCCAGCCACCACCGGCCAAACCGCTAGCCCCCGCCGCCCGCGGCCGGCTCGCGCCGCCACGCTGGCCCGCCCTCCCCGAAACCACTCCCCACTGCCGGTCCGCCGCCGCACCGGCCATCCCTCTAGCAGCCCCCCCCGCACCGAGCTTTTTCTCCGGAGATCCCCACCCCACCACCCAATGAACGCCCCCAACCACCGGTGACTGCCAACCAGAGGTCTCACGACTTCGAATACCCACCGACCACTAATTTATTACCATTTCTGTCCTTCATATACGCGCTGACGGGTGGGCCCTATGGTAATGTGCGCTGCTGAATGTGGACCGTTTGACTGGTCAATTGATCGTGTTATCAACAAATTACGAAGCTGTATGGTGAGCCAGTGACCGTATGATCACCCTAAAATGTACTCCTATTTTATTAACACAGTACAGACTCAATTTACCATTTCTTCCTTTCATATACGGGCTGACAGGTGGGCCCCACAGTTACGTGCCCCGATGGTGCAACACTAGTTGCGCCGCGTGGAACGTTTGACTGGTCAATTGATTGTGTCATCAACAAAATACGGAGTTGTACGGGTGAGCTAGTGACGTATACTCATGACATGTATTTGTTTAACACGGTACAGATGCAAGGGCTCATATATACGCGCAAGCACTCACCGCTATAAGCGCACACACGCGAACCCTACCCCTATGAGCACCTTCGAGAGAGTGGGCCAACATATATGATCTTGAGATTTTAGGAAGTCACCATAGGTGCCTCGTAGTCGAGTGGAACGTCTCCTCCCACTGAACGTGCATCGCCGGAAAATACTGAAATTAACACAAGATAAATGCGAGCACCGGGACTTTAACCTTGGTGGGCTCGAGACACCACTGTCCTCCTAACCATCCAACCACATGTTGGTTAGCACGACAAAATGTATGTGGTTACCATGATGAGCTTATTCTGAAGTCTAGTGACCATATCGTGCTTTCGCTTCAAATACAATGACCGTAAGTGTCGTCAACAAAATACAGAGCACGCATCAAATGCAAAGTCCGTCAGTTTCATCAACAAAATATGGAGACGTACCATGAGCTAGATACTGTTGTACTATTGTATATGCTTATTTTCTTAGTTGCCGATTACATGTGTGGTGTGGTGGGCACATCATTTCTAGTTGTGGTGGGTCAACATGAAGACTCATGGGTCGGTTCCATCCTACGCCACATATAGGTTGGATCGAGACGTGTTATACGAAGACCCATGTGGAGGACTCGGCGTACAACACGAAGCTACCAGAGTCGTGGAGGACTCTATCCCCACTAGTGATAAGCCGACTATATATGATTTGTAACCCTAGGCCCTTAGTATTATACAAGCTTGGGGGCTAGTTCATCGATAGTATACACACACGCACAATGCCTGGTATTCACGTGTACTTTGTACACACCCCTATCACTAATATATAGTACCATGAGTAGGCTCTTTCTTCAACTGCAAGGGTCCGATCCGAACTAGGGTAAAACTTTGCCTCGTATTACCATCCAGCCTAACAGCCAGGGATATCCTACCGAATGATATGATGAAATCGTATCTGCCTAGTACTAAGAGGGAGGTGTGTCGGGGGGGGGGGGCAATGTGTGCGAGAGAGGCCTAAAGATAATGTGCATGCGGGAGACACGTAGGCACATATATGTGCGTATAGAGGGCTAGTAGAGACCGTGCATGTGTATATATGCATGCGAGAGAAATAGTGTTTTCCAACTGAGATTAGTGAAAAGAGTGGTACATAGTAGTCAGAAAGAGAGAGAGAGAGAAACAGAGAGAGCGTGTGCGTGAGACACCTCGACACCCTGAGAGAGATTGTGAGCATGTATGAAAGAGAAATGCCGATGCATATAAAGTGTGTGCACTTATGCGTTAGATAGAGAGATATATAACACGTTTGTGAGAACGGGGCGAGGCATAGTGCATCTACATGTAAAAGGCAGTTCTACGCATTAGATTAAAATATAAATGGCATTATTATTTTTGGATGAGATCATGAATTTTGCAAATTGCGTATGGACGAAAATCGGTCTATCAGACACCCATACTCTATTGAATTCTAGCATGTGCATGTGTTTATTTCATATTATCGATCCATAGAGTGAGAGCGGTTTGAAATACAGGCAATGGATGCTTTTGCAATTCATATATAAACATTAATTAGTGTACTCCATGTTGTTAGTGTGAAGCACTTTATACATTTGTCACTTGCATGTATACATTCCAAATTGCTAGCTATGAAATATAATACATGTCGAATTCAACATAAAGGAGATTTCGAAGATTCGAATTCATAGGAAGTGCATTCATCTATTTGAACCCGAGATAATGGCATTTGTAAATCTGATGTAAAAGGGGGCATCAATCTTTGTTGTGAGTTTGAACATGCTATATATATTCATACGCATATCTAACTTTTTATTTTTTGCAGCCAAGGAGATTATATCTGGAACCATGCATGAACTGAGGTAAGTTGCATATTTTTTAATATATACTCGTGTACAATGTATATTCAAATGTACCCCTCCATTCCAAAATAATCGTAGCTTTAGGATTTTTAAGAGTAAAGATTTGTGAAGTTTGACAAATCCTGAAAGTTCAATTCAAGAGAACCGAAAACGTTAATTCTTCTGCTCCCAAATATTGAACGAAACACCAAATAGGCCTATGGTTACCCGAAACCGCGTGAGACTAATGTTTGGTGGTAGGAAATTACTGTCCTGACTCTGGCCCGTGTAGCCTATCGGCCCGATGTCCAAAGGTCTAAACCGGGGTAGGTTCGTAACTTCAACAAGATGCCAGTCTCAACCGCCTCCGCGAAGCATTCATACGCCGTGGGCGCCTAAACACCCATGTGCTCGGCCGAAATCTATCCCGCCAACATTTGGGACACCTCACATGACTGTCCTACCCCCAACCCGCAATATGTCCAAAATTTTAGATGGGGGCAAAGTTTGTAACTTTCGCCAAATTTCAAACAAGCGCGTCTCAAACTGAAACATTGTCCCCCCTTAGTTCCCCGCCTCCCTCCGTTTCCCCATTCATACTCCGTGGGTGCGAAAATGCCCTCTTGATACATCTCCGTCGTATCTATAATTTTTGATTGTTCCATGCCAATATTATTCAACTATTATATAATTTTGGCAACTTTTTATACTATTTTTTGGGACTAACATATTGATCCAGTGCCGAGTGCTAGTTCCTATTTGTTGCATGTTTTATGTTTCTCAGAAAACCAATATCAAACGGAATCCAAACGGGATAAAAACGGATGGAGAATTATTTTGGAATATTTGGGATTTTCCGGAGGAAGAATCAACGCGAAACAGTGTCTGAGGTGGCCACGAGACAGGGGGGCGAAGAACAAAAGGAGGAAGAGCGTATTAGCTACCCGTGCCCACCTTCTAATGAGAGTAACTCTTCAACTCATATATTGTTTAATTCCCCTTCGTGCTTACCAAAGGATGATTGCTATGATGATTGCTATGATGATTGTTATGATCCCGTTGATTCTCTTGAAATATCCCCTTTTGATGATGCTTGCTATGCTTGTGGCCAAGATGCCAATATGAATTATGCTTATGGAGATGAACTTGCTATAGTTCCTTATGTTAAACATGAAATTGTTGTTATTGCATCCACGCATGATAGTCCTATTATCTTTTTGAATTCTCCCGACTACACTATATCGGAGAAATTCGCGCTTAGTAAGGATTATATTGATGGGTTGCCTTTTTTCCATTGCATATGATGATTTTGATGAATATAATATGCATGTGCTTGCTGCTCCTACTTGCAATAATATGAGAGAGGAACTCTATCTCCGCCTCTTTATGTTTCCAATATGATAGAATTGCAAGAAACTGTTTATACTATGCATTGGGCTTTACTATGTGTGCATGAATTGTTATTTTATGATATGCCGATGCATAGGAAGAGAGTTAGACTTTGTTGTTGCATGATATATGTTACTTTGTGCTCTCTACTAAATTACAAATCATTTTTAATTAAAATTGGCTTTGATATACCTTGGGATCCGGGTGGATTCATTACTTGAGCACTAAATGCCTAGCTTAATGGCTTTAAAGAAAGCGATGTCAGGGAGACAACCCGGAATTTTTAGAGAGTCATTATTTCTGTTGAGTGCTTTCATATAGTTTAAAAACAAAAAAATAAAGAGGGGAACCTAAAAACGTTTCAAAAAGGAAAGTGAAAGTGAGAAAGACAAGCGTTGTTGAAGTGGGAGAGCTCCTGGTACTTTGTTCATGCTCACGGAAACTTTGTGAATCTTAATTACAGAAACTTTTCATCAAAAATAATTATCCCCTTGTACAATTCCATTGTATTATAAAAATAATGTGCCAAGGTTTGCCTTTATGATGTTTACAATGCTTGTTGGTTTGTACGGTGCAGGACAGAAACTTTGGCTGTAGTGCGCGATTTTAACTTATTAACTGGAACGTCAAGTGGGTCTGATTCCTTTTGGAATGTCTTTCTATACAACTTGTTTATTTTTCCTAATTTCCGTAGATTTTTTGGGATAACAGAAGTATGGTGGATGTTCAGATTGCTACAGACTGTTCTGTTTTTGACAGATTCTGTTTTTGATGCATAGTTTGCTTGTTTTGATGAAACTATCAATTTATATTAGTGGATTAAGCCATGAAAAAGTTATATTACAGTAGACACAATGCAAAAACAAAATATTAATTGGTTTGCAACAATACTTAGAGTGGTGATTTGCTTTATTATACTAACGGATCTTACCGAGTTTTCTGTTGAAGTTTTGTGTGGATGAAGTGTCTAAACGAGGAGGTTTCGATATGAGGAAAAAGAAGAGAGGCAAGAGCTCAAGCTTGGGGATTCCCAAGGCACCCCAAGTAATTATTCAAGGAGAATCAAGCGTCTAAGCTTGGGGATGCCCCGTAAGGCATCCCCTCTTTCTTCAACAAGTATCGATATGTTTTCGTATTTGTTTCGTTTATGCATTATGCGCAAGTCTTGGAGCGTATTTTGCATTTAGTTTTCCATTTTCTTTTATGCACCATGCAGGTATGAGATAGTCCTTGGTTTATTTATAGAATGCTCATTGCACTTCACTTAAATCTTTTGAGTATGGCTTTATAGAATGCTTCATGTGCTTTACTTATATCATTTGAAGTTTGGATTGCCTGTTTCTCTTCACATAGAAAACCGCCATTTGTAGAATGCTCTTTTGCTTCACTTATATTTGTTAGAGCGTGGGCATATATTTTGTAGAAAGAATTAAACTCTCTTGCTTCACTTATATCTATTTAGAGAGATGACAGGAACTGGTCATTCACATGGTTAGTCATAAAATCCTACATAAAACTTGTAGATCGCTGAATATGATATGTTTGATTCCTTGCAATAGTTTTGTGATATAAAGATGGTGATATTAGAGTCATGCTAGTGGGTGGTTGTGGATTGTAGAGACACTTGTGTTGAGGTTAGCAAGTCCCATAGCATGCACGTATGGTAACCGTTGTGTGACAAATTTGAAGCATGGGGTGTTTCTTTGATTGTCTTCCTTATGAGTGGCAGTCGGGGATGAGCGATGGTCTTTATGACTAATGCAATAAGTATATGCTTCGAGGTATAATAAACTTTTGAAATAAGTATATGAGTTCTTTATGACTAATGTGAGTCCATGGATTATACGCACTTTTACCTTTCCATCATTGCTAGCCTCTTCGGTACCGTGCATTGCCCTTTCTCACCTCGAGAGTCAGTGCAAACTTCGCTGGTGCATCCAAACTCCGTGATATAATATACTCTATCACACATAAGCCTCATTATATCTTCCTCAAAACAGCCACCATACCTACCTATTAAAGCATTTCCATAGCCATTTCGAGATATATTGCCATGCAACTTCCATCATCATCATATACACGACTTGAGCATTTATTGTCACATTGCTTTGCATGATCGTAAGATAGCTAGCATGATGTTTTCATGGCTTGTCCGTTTTTTGATGTCATTGCCACGCTAGATCATTGCACATCCCGGTACACCACCGGAAGCATTCATATAGAGTCATATCTTTGTTCTAGTATCGAGTCATAATATCGAGTTGTAAGTAAATAAAAGTGTGATGATCATCATTATAGAACATTGCCCCATGAGAAAAAAGAAAAAGAAAAAAAAGAAAAAAAGGAAAGGCCAAAGAATCCTAAATAAAAAAGGGTGCCAAAGAAGCCCACCAAAAGAAAAAAAAAGAAAAAAAGAAAAAAGAAAAGAAAAGGGGCAATGTTACTATCCTTTTTCCACACTTGTGCTTCAAAGTAGCACCATGTTCTTCATATAGAGAGTCTCTTATGTTGTCACTTTCATATACTAGTGGAAAATTTTCATTATAGAACTTGGCTTGTATATTCCAACGACGGGCTTCCTCAAATGCCCTAGGTCTTCATGAGCAAGCAAGTTGGATGCACACCCACTTAGTTTTCAGTTTGAGCTTTCATACACTTATAGATTTTAGTGCATCCGTTGCATGGCAATCCCTACTCCTTGCATTGACATCAATTGATGGGCATCTCCATAGCCCGTTGATTAGCTGCGCCGATGTGAGACTTTCTCCATTTTTTGTCTTCTCCACATAATCTCCATCATTATACTCTATTCCACCTATAGTGCTATATCCATGGCTTGTGCTCATGTATTGCATGAGGGTTGAAAAAGCTGAAGCGCGCTAAAAAGTATGAACCAATTGCTCGGCTCGTGATCGGGGTTGTGCATGATGCGAGCATTTTTGTGTGACAAAAATGAAGCATGGCCAAACTATATGATTTTGTAGGGATAAGCTTGCTTTGGCCTTGTTGTTTTGAAAAGACATGATTGCTTTATTGGTAGGCTTGAAGTATTATTGTTTTTTATGTCAAATGATAAACTATTGCTTTGAATCACTCGTGTCTTAATATTCGTGCCATGATTAGACATATGATCAAGATTATGCTAGGTAGCATTCCACATCAAAAATTATATTTTTTATCATTTACCTACTCGAGGACGAGTAGGAATTAAGCTTGGGGATGCTGATACGTCTCCATCGTATTTATACTTTTTGATTGTTCCATGCCAATATTATTCAACTTTTATATACTTTTGGCAACTTTTTATACTATTTTTTGGGACTAACATATTGATCCAGTGCCCAGTGCCAGTTCCTTTTTGTTGCACGTTTTATGTTTCGCAGAAAACCAATATCAAACGGAATCCAAACGGGATAAAAACGGACGGAGAATTATTTTGGAATATTTGAGATTTTCCAGAGGAAGAATCAACGCGAAACAGTGTCCGAGGTGGCCACGAGACAGGGGGGCGCTCCCCCTACCACTGGGCGCGCCCTGGGCTCTCATAGGCCACCCGCAAGGTGGTTGAGGCTCTACTTTTGCCACAGGAAAGCTAATTTTATGAGAAAAATCTGGGCAGAAGATTCACCCCAATCGGAGTTACGGATCTCCAGATATAAAGGAAACAGTGAAGGGGCAGAATCAGAGAACGCAGAAACAGAGAGATAGATCCAATCTCGGAGGGGCTCTCGCACCTCCCAAGCCATGGGAGCCAAGGAACAGAGGGGAAACCCTTCTCCCATCTAGGAAGGAGGTCAAGGAAGAAGAACAAGAAGGGGCCCTCTCTCCGCCTTGCTTCCGGTGGCGCCGGAGCGCTGCCGGGGGCCATCATCATCACCGCGATCTTCACTAACACCGCCATCATCTTCACCAACATCTCCATCACCTTCCCCCATCTATATCCAGCGGTCCACTCTCCCGCAACCCGCTGTACCCTCTACTTGAACATGGTGCTTTATGCTTCATATTATTATCCAATGATGTGTTGCCATCCTATGATGTTTGAGTAGATTTTCGTTGTCCTATCGGTGATTGATGAATTGCTATGATTGGTTTGAGTTGCATGTTTTATTATTGGTGCTGTCCTATGGTGCCCTCCGTGTCGCGCAAGCGTGAGGGATCCTCGCTGTAGGGTGTTGCAATGCGTTCATGATTCGCTTATAGTGGGTTGCGTGAGTGACTAAAACACAAACCCAAGTAAGTAGATTGTTGCGTATGGGATAAAGATGACTTGATGCTTTAATGCTATGGTTGGGTTTTACCTTAATGATATTCAGTAGTTGCGGATGCTTGCTAGAGTTCCAATCATAAGTGCATATGGTCCAAGAAGAGAAAGTATGTTAGCTTATGCCTCTCCCTCAAATAGAATTGCAATAGTGATTACCGGTTTAGTAATATAGTCAATTGCTTACGGACAATTTCACAACTCCTACCACCACTTTTCCACACTCGCTATATTTACTTTTTTGCATCTTTATCTAAACAGCCCCTAGCTTTTATTTACGTGCTCTTTATTATCTTGCAAACCTATCCAACAACACCTACAAAGTACTTCTAGTTTCATACTTGTTCTAGTTAAAGCGAACGTGAAGCGTGCGTAGAGTCGTATCAGTGGCCGATAGGACTTGAGAGAGTATTTGTTCTACCTTTAGCTCCTCGTTGGGTTCGACACTCTTACTTATCGAAAGAGGCTACAACTATCCTGTATACTTGCGGGTTATCACCTCTCCAGCAGCCGTGAAACCCCAGCCTCCTCCGTCCTCCACCCCATAGCGGCCAATCCACCACCGCCCTCCTCCATCACGCCGGAGCCAGTACCCCGATGTCGTCATCCAACGCAACCGCAACCGCAACACCCTCAAGGACTTAGCAGCTGAAGCCGAGGCAGAGCTGCCTCCACGATGCCGACGCCGACGTGCACCGTACCAGAACCACTCCGACCACATCGTCCTACGCCTCACTGCTGCGGCTCCATTGTCGCAACCGTCCACCGCACCGAAGCTGTTCCCACTACGCCGTCATTCGCCGCCTCGGATTTGCTTCCCCACCGCCGACAGACGGCCACCACAGCACACTCAACAACTTGTCCATGGGTTCGTCCAAGGCTCCATCATCCTCCACAACTTCTCGTTTCCAGCGAACCACAAGAAGATCGTTGGAAAAACAGAAGGAGGACACAATACTGCCAGCAGAAAGAGGTACTCCTCTTCCCTTATTCGTGCAAATGTTACGTCTCTGCTCACACTGTATTCATCCCACGGAAGAAACTAGTTGAGCGCTTTTTACGGCATCTTCTTCATGATACTAAATGCACAAGGTTTCATACCTTTACTATTTCACCTTTGCTAGAGGTCAGTAGCCCGCCTGGATTTCAATTCAGGGTCAGTCGAACTGCAATTAAAAGAAGCACCACCCGCTTAGGTGCTCGGAGCACCTAGTCCGGTTGTTCCTCGGGGAAGCGACACATTGGAGTCTATCATAGGGGTGTGGGGCGCAGGAGCTGCTTGCGCCTGATCTGGAGGTCGGCGGGGCTTGAATGGATGGCCGGGGCGGTGCCAAGCACGGTGGTGCAGTGAGGTTGAGTGGAGGGTGCAGGCAGAGGACTGGGCCGGTGGTCGCTGGTGTTTCGAGGAAGATCGTCAACACTGACTTGCTGGAGGTAGATGAAGGCGATATGCCCATTCTTTGTACATCGGATGGTGCAAAAAAATGGACTGACCTATTTGTTTCCAGTCGACCGTTATTTTCATAGAATCCTGTAGTAATTTAGTGTGCCATGTATGTTGTAGAGCTATCATATGTCTCCCATCATTTATTTCTCACTGACCTGCTATCTGCTACCTTTACACTGTACTAATTGTGCACACACTTCACCCATACTCACAATACTGTTTTTTATGCATGGGTATTTCAGACTCTGACGCATGTTGATGAATGTAGAAAAGAAAAGATAGAAGTTGCTCCAGTGTAATTCAAAGATAAGCACTAAGCGTTTCAGCGCTCTAAAGGGTGCAGTGACAGCAGTTGGAGACAGTAAACGTAGCTCTGCAGTTGATGATCTCAATTGCCACACACAACCATCCCAGGTGCTTGCTTTAACTTCGCGCTGTCAAATGTGGTTGCATGTTGCATATGGTGTCTAGCTTGTATTGCTTCCAATTTGGTTAAATTGCATCTGCTTACTTTACACATTATACCTTTGATAATGACATGCCTTCTTGTTTTTGATACATACTACATATGTCTATTAACCATGTTCGTACATCAAATTAATGCTCTTTTGTATCCCTCGTCAATCACTTATGATGAGACAGTTGTTGGGGAACGTAGCAGAAATTCAAAAAATTTCTACGTGTCACCAAGATCTATCTATGGAGAAACCAACAACGAGGGGAAGGAGAGTGCATCTACATACCCTTGTAGATCGCTAAGCGGAAGCGTTCAAGAGAATCGGGTTGAAAGAGTCGTACTCGTCGTGATCCAAATCACCGGAGATCCTAGTGCTGAACGGACGGCACCTCCGCGTTCAACACACGTACAGCCCGGTGACGTCTCCCATGCCTTGATCCATCAAGGAGAGAGGGAGAGGTTGAGGAAGACTCCATCCAGCAGCAGCGCAACGGCGTGGTGGTGGTGGAGGAGCGTGGCAATCCTGCAGGGCTTCGCCAAGCACCGCGGGAGAGGAGGAGTAAGAGAGGTAGGGCTGCGCCAATAGAGGGAGAAACTCGTGTGTTGGGCAGCCCCCAGACCTCATGTATTTATAGGGGGAGGGGAGGGGGCTGTGCCCCCTCTAGGGTTCCCTCCCCAGGGGTGGCGGCAGCCCCCAGATCCCATCTGGGTGGCGGCCAGAGGGGGAGAGAGGGGAGGCGCACCTGGGGTGGGCCTTAGGGCCCATTTGCCCTAGGGTTTGCCCCCTCCCACTCTTCCCTGTGCCTTGGGCCCCTTGTGGGGGGCTCACCAACCCACCTAGGGCTGGTCCCCTCCCACACTTGGCCCATGCAGCCCTCCGGGGTTGGTGGCCCCACTTGGTGGACCCCCGGGACCCTCCCGGTGGTCCCGGTACGTTACCGAAAAATCCCGAAACTTTTCCGGTGACCAAAACAGGACTTCCCATATATAAATCTTTACCTCCGGACCATTCCAGAACTCCTCGTGACGTCCGGGATCTCATCCGGGACTCCGAACAACATTCGGTAACCACATACAAACTTCTTTTATAACCCTAGCGTCATCGAACCTTAAGTGTGTAGGCCCTACGGGTTCGGGAATCATGCTGACATGACCGAGACGTTCTCCGGTCAATAACTAACAGCGGGATCTGGATACCCATGTTGGCTCCCACATGTTCCACGATGATCTCATCGGATGAACCATGATTTCAATGACTCAATTGATCCCGTATACAATTCCCTTTGTCTAGCGGTATTGTACTTGCCCGAGATTCGATCGTCGGTATCCCGATACCTTGTTCAATCTCGTTACCAGCAAGTCTCTTTACTCATTCCATAACACATCATCCCTGATCAACCCCTTGGTCACATTGTGCACATTATGATGATGTCCTACCGAGTGGGCCCAGAGATACCTCTCCGTTTACACGGAGTGAAAAATCCCAGTCTCGATTCGTGCCAACCCAACAGACACTTTCGGAGATACCTGTAGTGCACCTTTATAGCCACCCAGTTACGTTGTGACGTTTGGTACACCCAAAGCATTCTTACGGCATCGGGGAGTTGCACAATCTCATGGTCTAAGGAAATGATACTTGACATTAGAAAAGCTTTAGCATACGAACTATGATCTTTGTGCTAGGCTTAGGATTGGGTCTTGTCCATCACATCATTCTCCTAATGATTTGATCCCGTTATCAACGACATCCAATGTCCATGGTCAGGAAACCGTAACCATCTATTGATCAACGAGCTAGTCAACTAGGGGCTTACTAGGGACATGGTGTTGTCTATGTATCCACACATGTATTTGAGTTTCCTTTCAATACAATTATAGCATGGATAATAAACTATTATCATGAACAAGGAAATATAATAATGATAACTAATTTATTATTGCCTCTAGGGCATATTTCCAACAGTCTCCCACTTGCACTAGAGTCAATAATCTAGTTCACATCGCTATGTGATTAACACTGATAGGTCACATCGCCATGTGACCAACATCCAAAGAGTTTACTAGTGTCACTAAACTAGTTCACATCACCATGTGATTAAGACTCAATGAGTTCTGGGGTTTGATCATGTTTTCCTTGTGAGAGAAGTTTTAGTCAATGGGTCTGCAGTATTCAGATCCATATGTACTTCGCAATTCTCTATGTCATATTGTAAATGCTGCTTCCACGTTCCACTTGAAGCTATTCCAAATGGTTGCTCCACTATACGTATCCGGTTTGCTACTCAGAGTCATTCGGATAGGTGTTAAAGCTTGCATCGACGTAACCCTTTATGCCGAACTCTTTATCACCTCCATAATCGAGAAACATGTCCTTTATTTACTCCAAGGACAATTTTGACCGCTGACCAATGATCCATTCCTGGATCATTCTTGTACCCCTTCACTGACTCATGGCAAGGCACACTTCCGGTGCGGTACACAGCATAGCATACTATAGAGCCTACGTTTGAAGCATAGGGGACGACCTTCGTCCTTTCTCTCTCTTCTGCCGTGGTCAAGCTTTAGCTCTTAACTTCATACCTTACAACTCAGGAAAGAACTCCTTCTTTGACTGATCCATCTTGAACACCTTCAAGATCATGTCAAGGTATGTGCTCATTTGAAAGTACCATTTAGCGTTTTTGATCTATCCTCATAGATCTTGATGCTCAATGTTCAAGCAGCTTATTCCAGGTTTTCTATTGAAAAGCACTTTTCAAATAACCCTATATGCTTTCCAGAAATTCTACATCATTTCTGATCAACAATATGTCAACAACATATACTCATCAGAAATTCTATAATGCTCCCACTCACTTCTTTGGAAATACAAGTTTCTCATAAACTTTTGTATAAACCCAAAATCTTTGATTATCTCATCAAAGCGTACATTCCAACTCCGAGATGCTTACTCCAGTCCTTAGAAGGATTGCTCGAGTTTTGCATATTTGTTAGCGTTCTTCAGGATTGTCAAAACCTTCTGGTTATATCACATACAACCTTTCCTCAAGAAAACTGTCGAGGAAACAATGGTTATTTGACATTCTATCTGCAAGATTTCATAAATAATGCAGTAACTGCTAATCCAATTCCAACAGACTCTTAGCATCGCTACGAGTGAGAAAGCCTCACCGTAGTCAACTCCTTGAACTTGTTGGAAAACATCTTAACGACAAGTCGAGCTTTCTTAATGGTGATTCTTACCATCATTATCTATCTTCCTTTTAAAATCCATCTGTACCCAATGGCCTTACTACCATCAAGTATTTCTTCCAAAGTCATGGATCCTTTCTCGGATTTTATGGCCTCGAGCCATTCGTCGGAATCCAGGCCCACCATCGCTTCTCCATAGCTCGTAGGTTCATTGTTGTCTAGCAACATGACCTCTAAGACATGATTGCGTACCACTCTGAAGTAGTACGCATCCTTGTCACCCTACGAGGTACGGTAGTGACTTGATCCGAAACTTCATGATCACTATCATAAGCTTCTACTTCAATTGGTTTAGGCGCCACGGGAACAACTTCCTGTGCCCTGCTACACACTAGTTGAAGTGACGGTTCAATAACCTCATCAAGTCTCCACCATCCTCCCACTCAATTCTTTCGAGAGAAACTTTTCCTCGAGAAAGGACCTGTTTCTAGAAACAATTACTTTTGCTTCCGGATCTGAGATAGGAGGTATACCCAACCATTTTGGGTATCCTATGAAGATGTATTTATTCGTTTTGGGTTCGAGCTTATCACGATGAAACTTTTCACATAAGCGTCGCAGCCCCAAACTTTTAAGAAATGACAACTTAGGTTTCTCCAAACCACAGTTCAAATGGTGTCGTCTCAACGGAATTACGTGGTGCCCTATTAAAGTGAGTGTCGTTGTCTCTAATGCCTAACCCATGAACGATAGTGGTAATTCGATAATAGACATCATGGTACGCACCATATTCAATAGGGTGCAACTATGATGTTCGGACACACCATCACACTATGGTGTTCCAGGCGGTATTAATTGTGAAACAATTTCCACAATGTCTAAATTGTGTGCCAAAGCTCGTAACTCAGATACTCATCTCTATGATCATATCATAGACATTTTATCCTCTTGTCACAATGACCTTCAACTTCACTCTGAAATTACTTGAACCATTCAATAATTCAGACTTGTGTTTCATCAAGTAAATATACAGTATCTACTTAAATCATCTATGAAGTAAAACATAACGATATTCACTGCATGCCTCAACACTCATTGGACTGCACACAGTAAAGTGTGTTACTTCCAACAAGTTGCTATCTTGTTCCATCTTACTGAAAATGAGGCTTTTCAGTCATCTTGCCTATGTGGTATGATTTGCATATTTCAAGTGATTTAAAATCAAGTGAATCCAAATGATCCATCTGCATGGAGTTTCTTCATGCGTATACACCAATAGACATGGTTTGCATGTCTCAAACTTTTCAAAAATGAGTGAGTCCAAAGATCCATCAACATGGAGCTTCATCATGCGTTTTACACCAATATGACTTACATGGCAGTGCCACAAGTAAGTGGTACTATCATTACTATCTTATATCCTTTTTGGCATGAAAATTTGTATCACTACGATCGAGATTCAATAAACCATTCCTTTTAGGTGCTAGACCATTGAAGGTATTATTCAAATAAACAGGGTAACCATTATTCTCCTTAAATGAATAACCGTATTGCGACAGACATAATCCAATCATGTCTATGCTCAACGCAAACACCAATAACATTTCTTTAGGTTTAACACCAATCTCGATGGTAGAGGGAGCGTGCGATGCTTGATCACATCAACCTTGGAAACACTTCCAACACGTATTGTCAGCTCACCTTTAGCTAGTCTCCGTTTATTCCGTAGCTTTTATTTCGAGTTACTAACACTTAGCAACCGAACCAGTATCTAATACCCTGGTGCTACCAGGAGTACTAGTAAAGTACACATTAACATAATGTATATCCAATATACTTCTATCGACCTTGCCAGCCTTCTTATCTACCAAGTATCTAGGGTAATTCTTCTCCAGTGGCTGTTCCCTTTATTACAGAAGCACTTAGTCTCAGGTTTGGGTTAAACCTTGGGTTTCTTCACTGGAGCAGCAACTAATTTGCCGTTTCATGAAGTGTCCCTTCTTGCCCTTGCCCTTCTTGAAACTAGTGGTTTCACCAACCATCAACAATTGATGCTCCTTCTTGATTTCTACTTTCGCGGTGTCAAACATCGTGAATACCTTAAGGATCATCATATCTATCCCTGATATGTTATAGTTCATCACGAAGCTCTAGCAGCTTGGTGGCAATGACTTTGGAGAAACATCACTATCTCATCTGGAAGATCAACTCCCACTTGATTCAAGTGATTGTTGCACTCAGACAATCTGAGCACAAGCTCAACGATTGAGCTTTTCTCCCTTAGTTTGGAGGCTAAGAAAATCATCGGAGGTCTTGTACCTCTGACGTGGGCACGAGCCTGAAATATCAATTTCAGCCCTTGAAACATCTCATATGTTCCGCGACGTTTCGAAATCGTCTTTGGTGCCTCAACTCTAAACCATTTAACTGAACTATCACGTAGTTATCAAAACATGTATGTCCGATGTTCGCAACATCCACAGACGACGTTTGGGGTTCAGCACACTGAGCGGTGCATTAAGGACATAAGCTTTCTACTGTCCGCATAATCGCTACTGTCAACTTTCAACTATATTTTCTCTAGGAACATATCTAAAACAGTATAATTAAAGCGCGAGCTACGACATAATTTGCAAAGACCTTTTGACTATGTTCAGGATAATTAAGTTCATCTTATGAACTCCCACTCAGATAGACATCCCTCTAGTCATCTAAGTGATTACATGATCCGAGTCAACTAGGCCGTGTCCGATCATCACGTGAGACGGAATAGTCATCATCGGTGAACATCTTCATGTTGATCGTATCTACTATACGACTCATGCTCGACCTTTCGGTCTCTTGTGTTCCGAGGCCATGTCTGTACATGCTAGGCTCGTCAAGTTAACCTAAGTGTTTCGCGTGTGTAAATCTGGCTTACACCCGTTGTATGTGAACGTAAGAATCTATCACACCCGGTCATCACGTGGTGCTTCGAAACGATGAACTTTCGCAACGGTCCACAGTTAGGGGGAACACTTTCTTGAAATTTTAATGAGGGATCATCTTATTTACTACCGTCGTTCTAAGCAAATAAGATGCATAAACATGATAAACATCACATGCAATCAAAAAGTGACATGATATGGCCAATATCATTTTGCTCCTTTTGATCTCCAGCTTCGGGGCTCCATGATCATCATCGTCACCGGCATGACACCATGATCTCCATCATCGTGTCTCCATGAAGTTGTCTCGCCAACTTATTACTTCTACTACTATGGCTACCGATTAGTAATAAAGTAAAGTAATTACATGGCGTTGTTCAATGACAGGCAGGTCATACAATAAATAAAGACAACTCCTATGGCTCCTGCCGATTGTCATACTCATCGACATGCAAGTCGTGATTCCTATTACAAGAACATGATCAATCTCATACATCACATATCATTCATCACATTCTTCTTGGCCATATCACATCACATAGCATACCCTGCAAAAACAAGTTAGACGTCCTCTAATTGTTGTTTGCATGTTTTACGTGGCTGCTATGGGTTTCTAGCAAGAACGTTTCTTACCTACGCAAAATCACAACGTGATATGCCAATTGCTATTTACCCTTCATAAGGACCCTTTTCATCGAATCCATTCCGACTAAAGTGGGAGAGACTGGCACCCGCTAGCCACCTTATGCACCAAGTGCATGTCAGTCGGTGGAACCTGTCTCACATAAGTGTACGTGTAAGGTCGGTCCGGGCCGCTTCATCCCACAATACCGTCGAAACAAGATTGTACTAGTAACGGGAAGCATATTGAATAAAATCAACGCCCACAACTACTTTGTGTTCTACTCGTGCAAAGAATCTACGCAATAGACCTAGTTCTGATACCACTGTTGGGGAACGTAGCAGAAATTCAAAATTTTTCTATGTGTCACCAAGATCTATCTATGGAGAAACCAACAACCAGGGGAAGGAGAGTGCATCGACATACCCTTGTAGATCGCTAAGCGGAAGCGTTCAAGAGAACAGGGTTGAAGGAGTCCTACTCGTCGTGATCCAAATCACCAGAGATCCTAGTGCCGAACGGACGGCACCTCCGCGTTCAACACACGTACAGCCCGATGACGTCTCCCATGCCTTGATCCAGCAAGGAGAGAGGGAGAGGTTGAGGAAGACTCCATCCAGCAGCAGCACAACGGCATGGTGGTGGTGGAGGAGCGTGGCAATCCTGCAGGGCTTCGCCAAGCACCGCGGGAGAGGAGTAAGAGAGGTAGGGCTGCGCCAATAGAGGGAGAAACTCGTGTGTTGGGCAGCCCCCAGACCTCATGTATTTGTAGGGGGAGGGGAGGGGGCTGCGCCCCCTCTAGGGTTCCCTCCCCAGGGGTGGCGGCAGCCCCCATATCCCATCTGGGTGGCAGCTAGAGGGGGAGAGAGGGGTGGCGCACCTGGGGTGGGCCTTAGGGCCCATCTGCCCTAGGGTTTGCCCCCTCCCACTCTTCCCTGCGCCTTGGGCCCCTTGTGGGGGGCGCACCAGCCCACCTGGGGCTGGTCCCCTCCCACACTTGGCCCATGCAGCCCTTCGGGGTTGGTGGCCCCACTTGGTGGACCCCTGGGACCCTCCCGGTGGTCCCGGTACGTTACTGAAAAATCCCGAAACTTTTTCGGTGACCAAAACAGGACTTCCCGTATATAAATATTTACCTCCGGACCATTCCGGAACTCCTTATGACGTCCGGGATCTCATCCGGGACTCCGAACAACATTCGGTAACCACATACAAACTTCCTTTATAACCCTAGCGTCATCGAACCTTAAGTGTGTAGACTCTACGGGTTCGGGAATCATGCAGACATGACCGAGACGTTCTCCGGTCAATAACCAACAGCGGTATATGGATACCCATGTTGGCTCCCACATGTTCCACGATGATCTCATCAGATGAACCATGATGTGAAGGACTCAATCGATCCCGTATACAATTCCCTTTGTCTAGCGGTATTGTACTTGCCCGAGATTCGATCGTCGGTATCCCGATACCTTGTTCAATCTTGTTACCAGCAAGTCTCTTTACTCGTTCCGTAACACATCATCCTGTGATCAACCCCTTGGTCACATTGTGCACATTATGATGATGTCCTACCGAGTGGGCCCAGAGATACCTCTTCGTTTACACGGAGTGACAAATCCCAGTCTCGATTCGTGCCAACCCAACAGACACTTTCGGAGATACCTGTAGTGCACCTTTATATCCACCCAGTTACGTTGTGACGTTTGGTACACCCAAAGCATTCTTACGGTATCCAGGAGTTGCACAATCTCATGGTCTAAGGAAATGATACTTGACATTAGAAAAGCTTTAGCATACGAACTACGATCTTTGTGCTAGGCTTAGGATTGGGTCTTGTCCATCACATCATTCTGCTAATGATGTGATCCTGTTATCAACGACATCCAATGTCCATGGTCAGGAAACCGTAACCATCTATTGATCAACGAGCTAGTCAACTAGGGGCTTACTAGGGACATGGTGTTGTCTATGTATCCACACATGTATCTAAGTTTCCTTTCAATACAATTATAGCTTGGATAATAAACGATTATCATGAACAAGGAAATATAATAATAATTACTAAATTATTATTGCCTCTAGGGCATATTTCCAACACAGTCACCCGAGTGGGTTACTGTGAGACGCCATACTCATTTAAAGAGTGCAGTGTCATCCTCCCCACATGATTCTCATGAAACAACCAGGCTAAATGAAGATAGTCAACATAGCTCTCTAGTTGATCACCGCAATTCCCCCACACCACCATCGCAGGTGCTTGCTCTTACTTGGCAGTGTGATATTTGGTTGCATGTTGCATATGGTGTCTACCTTATAATGCTTCTAATTAGGGTAAATTGCATCTGCTTAGTTAACACGTTATACCTGTGAATATGACATGCCTTCCTGTTTTTGGTACATACTACGTCTTTCTATTAACCATGTTCTTACATCAAACTACTTTTCTTGTGTATCCCTCATCAATGGTCCTAATTTGTTAAATTGCATCTCCTTAGCTTACACATTATACATGTGAATATGACACGCCTTCCTGTTTTTGGTACATACTACAACTGCCTATCACACCATGTTCTTACATCGAACTACTATTCTTGTGTATCCTGCATCTATCACTTATGATGAGACAGTCACACGCGTGGGTTAATATGGGACGCAATACTCTTATAAAGAATGCAATTTCATCCTCTCCACATGATTCTCAAGAAACAGCAAGCCTAAATGAAGATATTGAACGTAGCTCTGTACCTGAAGACCGCACTTCCCCTACACCACCATCACAGGTGCTTGCTCTAACTTCGCAGTGTGATATGTGGTTGCATGTTGCATACAGTGTCTAGCTTGTAATGCTTCTAATTAGGGTAAATTGCATCTGCTGAGTTTACACACTATACCTGTGAATATGACATGCCTTCATATTTTTGGTACACACTACATCTACGTGTTAACCTTGTTCTTACATGAAACTACCTCTCTTTTGTATCCTGCATCAATCACTTACGATGAGTCACCTTTATTCGTTGCATATTGCATATTATTTCTAGCCTGTTGCCATGTATTGCTTCTAATTTGGTCAAATACATTTGTTAGGGCACCCTTTTAATTTGGCAGAGTGATATTGGTTTCATCTTTCATATGGTTTCTAGCTTGCATCGATTCTAACAAGTTCAAGCACCTTGTGCTTAGTTTACACTTTATACATCATACATGTCAATATGTCACGCCGTCCTATTTTTCATACATATTCTGTCGTGGAAATATCACATCAGAGGTCCTAATGGAAGGACTTAGTCGTGGAGCCATCACAACGAGATTAGGTTGAAGGGGTTAAACCGAACAAGGGACATGAGATTTTTATACTAGTTCGGCCCCTTATGATGAAGGTAAAAGCCTACGTCTAGTTGTGATGGAATTGCTTGGGTTTCGATGACCAGGGAGCGAATACGCTTTGCCTGAGTCTTGACTTGTTGTTTCTTGTCCCTGAACCGCCGCTGGGTCGTCCCTTTATATACACAGGTCGACGCCTGGCCGGTTTACAGAGTCCCGAGGCCGGCTCATACAAGTGTCCGGCTCGGTCTCTCCCTTTTCCCTAACTTACAATACAAGTTATACAACTATGGCGGTTTACATTATGGGCCCTAATCCGCCTTTGGGCTCTGGGCTCTAAGCTTTATCAGTAAAGCGCCATCTTCTTTGTCTTCATGGGCTTCAATATAGTTGAGCGTGAACCGGCCCCTCCTGGGCGGTTTACACTCAGTAGTTATATCCTCAACATTAGGCCCCAGATTGATTTGAACCTGTTCATGTCAATCTTCCATACTTAGAAAAATTCCGTGAACATCTTCTTATGATTCTCGTAAACTACCATGATGTCTTCTCCCTATAAACTTTGGTAAACCGCCATGATGTCATCTTCTGAATACTGCAGTGACTCATCATGATGTCATCTCTGTATAAAAAGATAATAAAGATTCCCTTCATTTAATTAATTCCCGAAGATCGAGGCGACAACTGCGCCCCCTCTTACCGCTTCAGGCTCCTCGATTCTCGCGCCTGCCTTTTATCCCCTTGCCTTTATAAATAAGACTGGGGGTCCTTCCATTTTCCCCCTTGCCTCTTCGCATCTTCTTCCTCCTCCTGACCCTGAAGAACTCAAGCATCGCCACCGCCGTCGACCTCGAAGCTCTGCCTCATCCCTGGCCGTTGCATCAACCTGAACGGACCAGAGATCCACGGCTCTCCTCCGCCGCTCCTGAGAATCCGGTAATCCCTTCTCCCTCAACCCTAGATATGTATTAGGTTTTAGGTACTTGGCTGTGTTCATCAGTGTTCATCCGAGCTTTATTACTTTGCCCTTGTTTTTTTACTGTCCAGACCAACCTAACTTTTTCCTCCTGTGGACGAAGCTACAGACCAACCTCAAGTGGGTCTGATTCCTTTTGCAATGTATTTCTATACAACTTGTTTATTTTTCCTAATTTTTGTAGATTTTTTGGGGTAACAGAAGTATCGTGGATGTTCATATTGCTACAGACTATTCTGTTTTTGACAGATTCTGTTTTTGATGCATAGTTTGCTTGTTTTGATGAAACTATCAATTTATATTAGTAGATTAAGCCATGAAAAAGTTATATTACAGTAGACACGATGCAAAAACAAAATATGAATTGGTTTGCAATAGTACTTAGAGTGGTGATTTGCTTTATTATACTAACGGATCTTACCGAGTTTTCTGTTGAAGTTTTGTGTGGATGAAGTGTCTAAACGAGGAGGTTTCGATATGAGGAAAAGGAAGAGAGGCAAGAGCTCAAGCTTGGGGATGCCCGAGGCACCCCGAGTAAATATTCAAAAAGACTCAAGCGTCTAAGCTTAGGTATGCCCCGGAAGGCATCCCCTCTTTCTTCAACAAGTATCGATATGTTTCCGTATTCGTTTCGTTTATGCATTATGTGCAAGTCTTGGAGCATATTTGCATTTAGTTTTCACTTTTCTTTTATGCACCATGCTGGTATGAGATAGTCCTTGGTTTATTTATAGAATGCTCATTGCACTTCACTTAAATCTTTTGTGTATGGCTTTATAGAATGCTTCATGTGCTTTACTTATATCATTTGAAGTTTGGATTGCCTGTTTCTCTTCACATAGAAAACCGCCATTTGTAGAATGCTCTTTTGCTTCACTTATATTTGTTAGAGCGTGGGCATATATTTTGTAGAAAGAATTGAACTCTCTTGCTTCACTTATATCTATTTAGAGAGATGACAGGAACTGGTCATTCACATGGTTAGTCATAAAATCCTACATAAAACTTGTAGATCGCTGAATATGATATGTTTGATTCCTTGCAATAGTTTTGCGATATAAAGATGGTGATATTAGAATTTTGCATATTTGTTAGCGTTCTTCAGGATTGTCAAAACCTTCTGGTTATATCACATACAACCTTTCCTCAAGAAAACTGTCGAGGAAACAATGGTTATTTGACATTCTATCTGCAAGATTTCATAAATAATGCAGTAACTGCTAATCCAATTCCAACAGACTCTTAGCATCGCTACGAGTGAGAAAGCCTCACCGTAGTCAACTCCTTGAACTTGTCGGAAAACATCTTAACGACAAGTCGAGCTTTCTTAATGGTGATTCTTACCATCATTATCTATCTTCCTTTTAAAATCCATCTGTACCCAATGGCCTTACTACCATGAAGTATTTCTTCCAAAGTCATGGATCCTTTCTCGGATTTTATGGCCTCGAGCCATTCGTCGGAATCCAGGCCCACCATCGCTTCTCCATAGCTCGTAGGTTCATTGTTGTCTAGCAACATGACCTCTAAGACATGATTGCGTACCACTCTGAAGTAGTATGCATCCTTGTCACCCTACGAGGTACGGTAGTGACTTGATCCGAAACTTCA
This sequence comes from Triticum dicoccoides, assembly GCF_002162155.2. Taxonomy (NCBI): domain Eukaryota; kingdom Viridiplantae; phylum Streptophyta; class Magnoliopsida; order Poales; family Poaceae; genus Triticum; species Triticum dicoccoides. The sequence goes on along the minus strand of NC_041383.1, from coordinate 571,964,788 downwards.
TGATCACTATCATAAGCTTCTACTTCAATTGGTGTAGGCGCCACGGGAACAACTTCCTGTGCCCTGCTACACACTAGTTGAAGTGACGGTTCAATAACCTCATCAAGTCTCCACCATCCTCCCACTCAATTCTTTCGAGAGAAACTTTTCCTCGAGAAAGGACCTGTTTCTAGAAACAATTACTTTTGCTTCCGGATCTGAGATAGGAGGTATACCCAACCATTTTGGGTATCCTATGAAGATGTATTTATCCGTTTTGGGTTCGAGCTTATCACGATGAAACTTTTCACATAAGCGTCGCAGCCCCAAACTTTTAAGAAATGACAACTTAGGTTTCTCCAAACCACAGTTCAAACGGTGTCGTCTCAACGGAATTACGTGGTGCCCTATTAAAGTGAGTGTCGTTGTCTCCAATGCCTAACCCATGAACGATAGTGGTAATTCGATAATAGACATCATGGTACGCACCATATTCAATAGGGTGCAACTATGATGTTCGGACACACCATCACACTATGGTGTTCCAGGCGGTATTAATTGTGAAACAATTTCCACAATGTCTTAATTGTGTGCCAAAGCTCGTAACTCAGATACTCATCTCTATGATCATATCATAGACATTTTATCCTCTTGTCACAATGACCTTCAACTTCACTCTGAAATTACTTGAACCATTCAATAATTCAGACTTGTGTTTCATCAAGTAAATATACAATATCTACTTAAATCATCTATGAAGTAAAACATAACGATATTCACTGCATGCCTCAACACTCATTGGACTGCACACATTAAAGTGTGTTACTTCCAACAAGTTTCTATCTTGTTCCATCTTACTGAAAACGAGGCTTTTCAGTCATCTTGCCTATGTGGTATGATTTGCATATTTCAAGTGATTTAAAATCAAGTGAGTCCAAATGATCCATCTGCATGGAGTTTCTTCATGCGTATACACCAATAGACATGGTTTGCATGTCTCAAACTTTTCAAAAATGAGTGAGTCCAAAGATCCATCAACATGGAGCTTCATCATGCGTTTTACACCAATATGACTTACATGGCAGTGCCACAAGTAAGTGGTACTATCATTACTATCTTATATCCTTTTTGGCATGAAAATTTGTATCACTACGATCGAGATTCAATAAACCATTCCTTTTAGGTGCTAGACCATTGAAGGTATTATTCAAATAAACAGGGTAACCATTATTCTCCTTAAATGAATAACCGTATTGCGACAGACATAATCCAATCATGTCTATGCTCAACGCAAACACCAATAACATTTCTTTAGGTTTAACACCAATCTCGATGGTAGAGGGAGCGTGCGATGCTTGATCACATCAACCTTGGAAACACTTCCAACACGTATTGTCAGCTCACCTTTAGCTAGTCTCCGTTTATTCCGTAGCTTTTATTTCGAGTTACTAACACTTAGCAACCGAACCAGTATCTAATACCCTGGTGCTACCAGGAGTACTAGTAAAGTACACATTAACATAATGTATATCCAATATACTTCTATCGACCTTGCCAGCCTTCTTATCTACCAAGTATCTAGGGTAATTCTTCTCCAGTGGCTGTTCCCTTTATTACAGAAGCACTTAGTCTCAGGTTTGGGTTAAACCTTGGGTTTCTTCACTGGAGCAGCAACTAATTTTCCGTTTCATGAAGTGTCCCTTCTTGCCCTTGCCCTTCTTGAAACTAGTGGTTTCACCAACCATCAACAATTGATGCTCCTTCTTGATTTCTACTTTCGCGGTGTCAAACATCGTGAATACCTTAAGGATCATCATATCTATCCCTGATATGTTATAGTTCATCACGAAGCTCTAGCAGCTTGGTGGCAATGACTTTGGAGAAACATCACTATCTCATCTGGAAGATCAACTCCCACTTGATTCAAGTGATTGTTGCACTCAGACAATCTGAGCACAAGCTCAACGATTGAGCTTTTCTCCCTTAGTTTGGAGGCTAAGAAAATCATCGGAGGTCTTGTACCTCTGACGTGGGCACGAGCCTGAAATATCAATTTCAGCCCTTGAAACATCTCATATGTTCCGTGACGTTTCGAAATCGTCTTTGGTGCCTCAACTCTAAACCATTTAACTGAACTATCACGTAGTTATCAAAACATGTATGTCCGATGTTCGCAACATCCACAGACGACGTTTGGGGTTCAGCACACTGAGCGGTGCATTAAGGACATAAGCTTTCTACTGTCCGCATAATCGCTACTGTCAACTTTCAACTATATTTTCTCTAGGAACATATCTAAAACAGTATAATTAAAGCGCGAGCTACGACATAATTTGCAAAGACCTTTTGACTATGTTCAGGATAATTAAGTTCATCTTATGAACTCCCACTCACATAGACATCCCTCTAGTCATCTAAGTGATTACATGATCCGAGTCAACTAGGCCGTGTCCGATCATCACGTGAGACGGAATAGTCATCATCGGTGAACATCTTCATGTTGATCGTATCTACTATACGACTCATGCTCGACCTTTCGGTCTCTTGTGTTCCGAGGCCATGTCTGTACATGCTAGGCTCGTCAAGTTAACCTAAGTGTTTCGCGTGTGTAAATCTGGCTTACACCCGTTGTATGTGAATGTAAGAATCTATCACACCCGATCATCACGTGGTGCTTCGAAACGACGAACTTTCGCAACGGTGCACAGTTAGGGGGAACACTTTCTTGAAATTTTAATGAGGGATCATCTTATTTACTACCGTCGTTCTAAGCAAATAAGATGCATAAACATGATAAACATCACATGCAATCAAAAAGTGACATGATATGGCCAATATCATTTTGCTCCTTTTGATCTTCATCTTCGGGGCTCCATGATCATCATCGTCACCGGCATGACACCATGATCTCCATCATCGTGTCTCCATGAAGTTGTCTCGCCAACTTATTACTTCTACTACTATGGCTACCGATTAGTAATAAAGTAAAGTAATTACATGGCGTTGTTCAATGACAGGCAGGTCATACAATAAATAAAGACAACTCCTATGGCTCCTGCCGATTGTCATACTCATCGACATGCAAGTCGTGATTCCTATTACAAGAACATGATCAATCTCATACATCACATATCATTCATCACATTCTTCTTGGCCATATCACATCACATAGCATACCCTGCAAAAACAAGTTAGACGTCCTCTAATTGTTGTTTGCATGTTTTACGTGGCTGCTATGGGTTTCTAGCAAGAACGTTTCTTACCTACGCAAAATCACAACGTGATATGCCAATTGCTATTTACCCTTCATAAGGACCCTTTTCATCGAATCCATTCCGACTAAAGTGGGAGAGACTGGCACCCGCTAGCCACCTTATGCACCAAGTGCATGTCAGTCGGTGGAACCTGTCTCACATAAGTGTACGTGTAAGGTCGGTCCGGGCCGCTTCATCCCACAATACCGTCGAAACAAGATTGGACTAGTAACGGTAAGCATATTGAATAAAATCAACGCCCACAACTACTTTGTGTTCTACTCGTGCAAAGAATCTACGCAATAGACCTAGTTCTGATACCACTGTTGGGGAACGTAGCAGAAATTCAAAATTTTTCTATGTGTCACCAAGATCTATCTATGGAGAAACCAACAACGAGGGGAAGGAGAGTGCATCGACATACCCTTGTAGATCGCTAAGCGGAAGCGTTCAAGAGAACAGGGTTGAAGGAGTCGTACTCGTCGTGATCCAAATCACCAGAGATCCTAGTGCCGAACGGACGGCACCTCCGCGTTCAACACACGTACAGCCCGATGACGTCTCCCATGCCTTGATCCAGCAAGGAGAGAGGGAGAGGTTGAGGAAGACTCCAGCCAGCAGCAGCACAACGGCGTGGTGGTGGTGGAGGAGCGTGGCAATCCTGCAGGGCTTCGCCAAGCACCGCGGGAGAGGAGTAAGAGAGGTAGGGCTGCGTCAATAGAGGGAGAAACTCGTGTGTTGGGCAGCCCCCAGACCTCATGTATTTGTAGGGGGAGGGGAGGGGGCTGCGCCCCCTCTAGGGTTCCCTCCCCAGGGGTGGCGGCAGCCCCCAGATCCCATCTGGGTGGCAGCCAGAGGGGGAGAGAGGGGTGGCGCACCTGGGGTGGGCCTTAGGGCCCATCTGCCCTAGGGTTTGCCCCCTCCTACTCTTCCCTGCGCCTTGGGCCCCTTGTGGGGGGCGCACCAGCCCACCTGGGGCTGGTCCCCTCCCAAACTTGGACCATGCAGCCCTTCGGGGTTGGTGGCCCCACTTGGTGGACCCCTGGGACCCTCCCGGTGGTCCCGATACGTTACTGAAAAATCCCGAAACTTTTTCGGTGACCAAAACAGGACTTCCCGTATATAAATCTTTACCTCCGGACCATTCCGGAACTCCTTGTGACGTCCGGGATCTCATCCGGGACTCCGAACAACATTCGGTAACCACATACAAACTTCCTTTATAACCCTAGCGTCATCGAACCTTAAGTGTGTAGACTCTACGGGTTCGGGAATCATGCAGACATGACCGAGACGTTCTCCGGTCAATAACCAACAGCGGGATCTGGATACCCATGTTGGCTCCCACATGTTCCACGATGATCTCATCGGATGAACCATGATGTGAAGGACTCAATCGATCCCGTATACAATTCCCTTTGTCTAGCGGTATTGTACTTGCCCGAGATTCGATCGTCGGTATCCCGATACCTTGTTCAATCTTGTTACCAGCAAGTCTCTTTACTCGTTCCGTAACACATCATCCCGTGATCAACCCCTTGGTCACATTGTGCACATTATGATGATGTCCTACCGAGTGGGCCCAGAGATACCTCTTCGTTTACACGGAGTGACAAATCCCAGTCTCGATTCGTGCCAACCCAACAGACACTTTCGGAGATACCTGTAGTGCACCTTTATAGCCACCCAGTTACGTTGTGACGTTTGGTACACCCAAAGCATTCTTACGGTATCCAGGAGTTGCACAATCTCATGGTCTAAGGAAATGATACTTGACATTAGAAAAGCTTTAGCATACGAACTACGATCTTTGTGCTAGGCTTAGGATTGGGTCTTGTCCATCACATCATTCTGCTAATGATGTGATCCCGTTATCAACGACATCCAATGTCCATGGTCAGGAAACCGTAACCATCTATTGATCAACGAGCTAGTCAACTAGGGGCTTACTAGGGACATGGTGTTGTCTATGTATCCACACATGTATCTAAATTTCCTTTCAATACAATTATAGCATGGATAATAAACGATTATCATGAACAAGGAAATATAATAATAATTACTAAATTATTATTGCCTCTAGGGCATATTTCCAACACAGTCACCCGAGTGGGTTGCTGTGAGACGCCCTACTCATTTAAAGAGTGCAGTGTCATCCTCCCCACATGATTCTCAAGAAACAACCAGGCTAAATGAAGATAGTCAACATAGCTCTCTAGTTGATCACCGCAATTCCCCCACACCACCATCGCAGGTGCTTGCTCTTACTTGGCAGTGTGATATTTGGTTGCATGTTGCATATGGTGCTACCTTATAATGCTTCTAATTGGGGTAAATTGCATCTGCTTAGTTAACACATTATACCTGTGAATATGACATGCCTTCCTGTTTTTGGTACATACTACGTCTTTCTATTAACCATGTTCTTACATCAAACTACTTTTCTTGTGTATCCCTCATCAATGGTCCTAATTTGTTAAATTGCATCTCCTTAGCTTACACATTATACATGTGAATATGACACGCCTTCTTGTTTTTGGTACATACTACAACTGCCTATCACACCATGTTCTTACATCGAACTACTATTCTTGTGTATCCTGCATCTATCACTTATGATGAGATAGTCACACGCGTGGGTTAATATGGGACGCAATACTCTTATAAAGAATGCAATTTCATCCTCTCCACATGATTCTCAAGAAATAGCAAGCCTAAATGAAGATATTGAATGTAGCTCTGTACCTGAAGACCGCACTTCCCCTACACCACCATCACAGGTGCTTGCTCTAACTCCGCAGTGTGATATGTGGTTGCATGTTGCATACGGTGTCTAGCTTGTAATGCTTCTAATTAGGGTAAATTGCATCTGCTGAGTTTACACACTATACCTGTGAATATGACATGCCTTCATATTTTTGGTACACACTATATCTATGTGTTAACCTTGTTCTTACATGAAACTACCTCTCTTTTGTATCCTGCATCAATCACTTATGATGAGTCACCTTTATTCGTTGCATATTGCATATTATTTCTAGCCTGTTGCCATGTATTGCTTCTAATTTGGTCAAATACATTTGTTAGGGCACCCTTTTAATTTGGCAGAGTGATATTGGTTTCATCTTTCATATGGTTTCTAGCTTGCATCGATTCTAACAAGTTCAAGCACCTTGTGCTTAGTTTACACTTTATACATCATACATGTCAATATGTCACGCCGTCCTATTTTTCATACATATTCTGTCGTGGAAATATCACATCAGAGGTCCTAATGGAAGGACTTAGTCGTGGAGCCATCACAACGAGATTAGGTTGAAGGGGTTAAACCGAACAAGGGACATGAGATTTTTATACTAGTTCGGCCCCTTATGATGAAGGTAAAAGCCTACGTCTAGTTGTGATGGAATTGCTTGGGTTTCGATGACCAGGGAGCGAATACGCTTTGCCTGAGTCTCGACTTGTTGTTTCTTGTCCCTGAACCGCCGCTGGGTCGTCCCTTTATATACACAGGTCGACGCCTGGCCGGTTTACAGAGTCCCGAGGCCGGCTCATACAAGTGTCCGGCTCGGTCTCTCCCTTTTCCCTAACTTACAATACAAGTTATACAACTATGGCGGTTTACATTATGGGCCCTAATCCGCCTTTGGGCTCTGGGCTCTAAGCTTTATCAGTAAAGCGCCATCTTCTTTGTGTTCATGGGCTTCAATATAGTTGAGCGTGAACCGGCCCCTCCTGGGCGGTTTACACTCAGTAGTTATATCCTCAACATTAGGCCCCAGATTGATTTGAACCTGTTCATGTCAATCTTCCATACTTAGAAAAATTCCGTGAACATCTTCTTACAATTCTCGTAAACTGCCATGATGTCTTCTCCCTATAAACTTTGATAAACCGCCATGATGTCATCTTCTGAATACTGCAGTGACTCATCATGATGTCATCTCTGTATAAAAAGATAATAAAGATTCCCTTCATTTAATTAATTCCCGAAGATCGAGGCGACAACTGCGCCCCCTCTTACCGCTTCAGGCTCCTCGATTCTCGCGCCTGCCTTTTATCCCCTTGCCTTTATAAATAAGACCGGGGGTCCTTACATTTTCCCCCTTGCCTCTTCGCATCTTCTTCCTCCTCCTGACCCTGAAGAACTCAAGCATCGCCACCGCCGTCGACCTCGAAGCTCTGCCTCATCCCTGGCCGTTGCATCAACCTGAACGCACCAGAGATCCACGGCTCTCCTCCGCCGCTCCTGAGAATCCGGTAATCCCTTCTCCCTCAACCCTAGATATGTATTAGGTTTTAGGTACTTGGCTGTGTTCATCAGTGTTCATCCGAGCTTTATTACTTTGCCCTTGTTTTTTTACTGTCCAGACCAACCTAACTTTTTCCTCCTGTGGACGAAGCTACAGACCAACCTCAAGTGGGTCTGATTCCTTTTGCAATGTATTTCTATACAACTTGTTTATTTTTCCTAATTTTTGTAGATTTTTTGGGGTAACAGAAGTATCGTGGATGGTCATATTGCTACAGACTATTCTATTTTTGACAGATTCTGTTTTTGATGCATAGTTTGCTTGTTTTGATGAAACTATCAATTTATATTAGTGGATTAAGCCATGAAAAAGTTATATTACAGTAGACACGATGCAAAAACAAAATATGAATTGGTTTGCAACAGTACTTAGAGTGGTGATTTGCTTTATTATACTAACGGATCTTACCGAGTTTTCTGTTGAAGTTTTGTGTGGATGAAGTGTCTAAACGAGGAGGTTTCGATATGAGGAAAAGGAAGAGAGGCAAGAGCTCAAGCTTGGGGATGCCCGAGGCACCCCGAGTAAATATTCAAAAAGACTCAAGCGTCTAAGCTTAGGTATGCCCCGGAAGGCATCCCCTCTTTCTTCAACAAGTATCGATATGTTTCCGTATTCGTTTCGTTTATGCATTATGTGCAAGTCTTGGAGCATATTTGCATTTAGTTTTCACTTTTCTTTTATGCACCATGCTGGTATGAGATAGTCCTTGGTTTATTTATAGAATGCTCATTGCACGTCACTTAAATCTTTTGTGTATGGCTTTATAGAATGCTTCATGTGCTTTACTTATATCATTTGAAGTTTGGATTGCCTATTTCTCTTCACATAGAAAACCGCCATTTGTAGAATGCTCTTTTGCTTCACTTATATTTGTTAGAGCGTGGGCATATCTTTTGTAGAAAGAATTAAACTCTCTTGCTTCACTTATATCTATTTAGAGAGATGACAGGAACTGGTCATTCACATGGTTAGTCATAAAATCCTAGATAAAACTTGTAGATCGCTGAATATGATATGTTTGATTCCTTGCAATAGTTTTGCGATATAAAGATGGTGATATTAGAGTCATGCTAGTGGGTGGTTGTGTATTGTAGAGACACTTGTGTTGAGGTTTGCAAGTCCCGTAGCATGCACATATGGTAACTATTGTGTGACAAATTTGAAGCATGGGGTGTTTCTTTGATTGTCTTCCTTATGAGTGGCAGTCGGGGACGAGCGATGGTATTTTCCTACCAATCTATCCCCCTAGGGGCATGCATAGTAGTACTTTTCTTCGAGGGCTAATAAACTTTTGCAATAAGTATATGAGTTCTTTATGACTAATGTGAGTCCATGGATTATACACACTTTTACCTTTCCGTCATTGCTAGCCTCTTCGGTACCGGGCATTGTCCTTTCTCACCTCGAGAGTCGGTGCAAACTTCGCCGGTGCATCCAAACCCGTGATATGATACGCTCTATCACACATTAGCCTCATTATATCTTCCTCAAAACAGCCACCATACCTACCTATTATGGCATTTCCATAGCCATTCCGAGATATATTGCCATGCAACTTCCATCATCATCATATACATGACTTGAGAATTTATTGTCATATTGCTTTGCATGATCGTAAGATAGCTAGCATGATGTTTTCATGGCTTGTCCATTTTTTGATGTCATTGCTATGCTAGATCATTGCACATCCCGGTACACCACCGGAAGCATTCATATAGAGTCATATCTTTGTTCTAGTATCGAGCTGTAATATCAAGTTTTAAGTAAATAAAGGTGTGATGATCATCATTATAGAACATTGCCCCATGAAAAAATAAAAATAAAAAAATAAAAAAAAGGAAAGACAAAATAAGCCTAAATAAAAAAGGGGGCCAAAGAAGCCCATGGAAAGAAAAAGAAAGAAAAAAAAGAAAAAAAAGAAAAAAGAAATGAAAAGGGGCAATGTTACTATCCTTTTTCCACACTTGTTCTTCAAAGTAGCACCATGTTCTTCATATAGAGAGTCTCTTATGTTGTCACTTTCATATACTAGTGGGAATTTTTCATTATAGAACTTGGCTTGTATATTCCAACGATGGGCTTCCTCAAATGCCCTAGGTCTTCATGAGCAAGCAAGTTGGATGCACACCCACTTAGTTTTCAGTTTGAGCTTTCATACACTTATAGCTCTTAGTGCATCCGTTGCATGGCAATCCCTACTCCTCGCATTGACATCAATTGATGGGCATCTCCATAGCCCGTTGATTAGCCGCGTCGATGTGAGACTTTCTCCATTTTTTGTCTTCTCCACATAATCTCCATCATTATACTCTATTCCACCTATAGTGCTATATCCATGGCTTGCGCTCATGTATTGCATGAGGGATGAAAAAGCTGAAGCGTGTTAAAAAGTATGAACCAATTGCTCAGCTCGTCATCGGGGTTGTGGATGATGGGAGCATTTTTGTGTGATGAAAATGAAGCATGGCCAAACTATATGATTTTGTAGGGATAAGCTCGCTTTGGCCTTGTTGTTTTGAAAAGACATGATTGCTTTATTGGTAGGCTTGAAGTATTATTGTTTTTTATGTCAAATGATAGACTATTGCTTTGAATCACTCGTGTCTTAATATTCATGCCATCATTAGACATATGATCAAGATTATGCTAGGTAGCATTCCAAATCAAAAATTATCTTTTTTATCATTTACCTACTCGAGGACGAGTAAGAATTAAGCTTGGGGATGCTGATACGTCTCCGTCATATCTATACTTTTTGATTGTTCCATGCCAATATTATTTAACTTTTATATACTTTTGGCAACTTTTTATACTATTTTTTGGGACTAACATATTGATCCAGTGCCCAGTGCCAGTTCCTGTTTGTTGCATGTTTTATGTTTCGCAGAAAACCAATATCAAACGGGATAAAAACGGACGGAGAATTATTTTGGAATATTTGGGATTTTCCGGAGGAAGAATCAACGCGAAACAGTGTTTGAGGTGGCCACGAGACAGGGGGGCGCGCCCCCTATCCCTGGGCGCGCCCTAGGCTCTCATGGGCCACCCGTAAGGCGGTTGAGGCTCTAATTTTGCCGCAAGAAAGCTAATTTTATGAGAAAAATCTGGTCAAAATATTCACCCCAATCGAAGTTACGGATCTCCAGATATAAAGGAAACGGTGAAGGGGCAGAATCAGAGAGCGCAGAAACAGAGAGATAGATCCAATCTCGGAGGGGCTCTCGCCCCTCCCAAGCCATGGGAGCCAAGGACCAGAGGGGAAACCCTTCTCCCATCTTGGAAGGTGGTCAAGGAAGAAGAAGAAGAAAGGGCCCTCTCTCCCCCTTGCTCCCGGTGGCGCCGGAGTGCTGCTGGGGGCCATCATCATCACCGCGATCTTCACCAACACCGCCGTCATCTTCACCAACATCTCCATCACCTTCCCCCATCTATATCCAGCGGTCCACTCTCCCGCAACCCGCTGTACCCTCTACTTGAACACGGTGCTTTATGCTTCATATTATTATCCAATGATGTGTCGCCATCCTATGATGTTTGAGTAGATTTTCGTTGTCCTATCGGTGATTGATGAATTGCTATGATTGGTTTGAGTTGCATGTTTTATTATTGGTGCTGTCCTATGGTGCCCTCCATGTCGCCCAAGCATGAGGGATCCCCGCTGTAGGGTGTTGCAATGCGTTCATGATTCGCTTATAGTGGGTTGCGTGAGTGACTGAAACACAAACCCAAGTAAGTAGATTGTTGCGTATGGGATAAAGGGGACTTGATGCTTTAATGATATGGTTGGGTTTTACCTTAATGATCTTTAGTAGTTGCGGATGCTTGCTAGAGTTCCAATCATAAGTGCATATGATCCAAGAAGAGAAAGTATGTTAGCTTATGCCTCTCCCTCAAATAGAATTGCAATAGTGATTACTGGTTTAGTAATATAGTCAATTGCTTAGGGACAATTTCACAACTCCTACCACCACTTTACCACACTCGCTATATTTACTTTCTTGCATCTTTATCTAAACAGCTCCTAGCTTTTATTTACGTGCTCTTTATTATCTTGCAAACCTATCCAACAACACCTACAAAGTACTTCTAGTTTCATACTTGTTCTAGGTAAAGCGAAAGTCAAGCGTGCGTAGAGTCGTATCAGTGGCCGATAGGACTTGAGAGAGTATTTGTTCTACCTTTAGCTCCTCGTTGGGTTCGACACTCTTACTTATCGAAAGAGGCTACAACTATCCTGTATACTTGCGGGTTATCACCTCTCCAGCAGCCGCGAAACCCCAGCCTCCTCCGTCCTCCACCCCATAGCGGCCAATCCACCGCCGCCCTCCTCCATCACGTCGGAGCCGGTACCCTGACGTCGTCGTCCAACGCAACCGCAACCGCAACACCCTCAAGGACTTAGCAGCTGAAGCCGAGGCAGAGCTGCCTCCACGACGCCGACACCGACGTGCACCGTACCAGAACCACTCCGACCACACCGTCCTGCGCTTCACTGCTGTGGCTCCACTGTCGCAACCGTCCACCGCACCGAAGCTGTTCCCACTACGCCATCGTTCGCCGCCTTGGATTTGCTTCCCCACCACCGACAGACGGCCACCACAGCACACTCAACAACTTGGCCATGGGTTCATCCAAGGCTCCATCATCCTCCACAACTTCTCATTTCCAGCGAACCACAAGAAGATCGTTGGAAAAACAGAAGGAGGACACAACACTGCCAGAAGAAAGAGGTACTCCTCTTCCCTTATTCGTGCAAATCTTACGTCTCTCCTCACACTGTATTCATCCCACGAAAGAAACTAGTTGAGCGCTTTTTACGGCATCTTCTTCATGATACTAAATGCACAAGGTTTCATACCTTTACTATTTCACCTTTGCTAGAGGTCAGTAGCCCGCCTGGATTTCAATTCAGGGTCAGTCGAACTGCAATTAAAAGAAGCACCACCCGCTTAGGTGCTCGGAGCACCTAGTCCGGTTGTTCCTCGGGGAAGCGACGCATTGGAGTCTATCATAGGGGTGTGGGGCGCAGGAGCTGCTTGCGCCTGATCTGGAGGTCGGCGGGGCTTGAATGGATGGCCGGGGCGGTGCCAAGCACGGTGGTGCAGTGAGGTTGAGTGGAGGGTGCAGGCAGAGGACTGGGCCGGTGGTCGCTGGTGTTTCGAGGAAGATCGTCAACACTGACTTGCTGGAGGTAGATGAAGGCGATATGCCCATTCTTTGTACATCGGATGGTGCAAAAAAATGGACTGACCTATTTGTTTCCAGTCGACCGTTATTTTCATAGAATCCTGTAGTAATTTAGTGTGCCATGTATGTTGTAGAGCTATCATATGTCTCCCATCATTTATTTCTCACTGACCTGCTATCTGCTACCTTTACACTGTACTAATTGTGCACACACTTCACCCATACTCACAATACTGTTTTTTATGCATGGGTATTTCAGACTCTGACGCATGTTGATGAATGTAGAAAAGAAAAGATAGAAGTTGCTCCAGTGTAATTCAAAGATAAGCACTAAGCGTTTCAGCGCTCTAAAGGGTGCAGTGTCAGCAGTTGGAGACAGTAAACGTAGCTCTGCAGTTGATGATCTCAATTGCCACACACAACCATCCCAGGTGCTTGCTTTAACTTCGCGCTGTCAAATGTGGTTGCATGTTGCATATGGTTTCTAGCTTTTATTGCTTCCAATTTGGTTAAATTGCATCTGCTTAGTTTACACATTATACCTTTGATAATGACATGCCTTCCTATTTTTGATACATACTACATATGTCTATTAACCATGTTCGTACATCAAATTAATGCTCTTTTGTATCCCTCGTCAATCACTTATGATGAGATAGTCACCTGAGTGGGTTACTGTGAGACGCCCTACTCATTTAAAGAGTGCAGTGTCATCCTCCCCACATGATTCTCAAGAAACAACCAGGCTAAATGAAGATAGTCAACGTAGCTCTCTAGTTGATCACTGCAATTCCCCCACACCACCATCGCAGGTGCTTGCTCTTACTTGGCAGTGTGATATGTGGTTGCATGTTGCATATGGTGTCTACCTTGTAATGCTTCTAATTAGGGTAAATTGCATCTGCTTAGTTAACACATTATACGTGTGAATATGACATGCCTTCCTGTTTTTGGTACATACTACGTCTTTCTATGAACCATGTTCTTACATCAAACTACTTTTCTTGTGTATCCCTCATAAATGGTCCTAATTTGTTAAATTGCATCTCCTTAGCTTACACATTATACATGTGAATATGACACGCCTTCCTGTTTTTGGTACATACTACATCTGCCTATCACACCATGTCTTACATCAAACTACTATTCTTGTGTATCCTGCATCTATCACTTATGATGAGACAGTCACGCGCGTGGGTTAATATGGGACGCAATACTCTTATAAAGAATGTAATTTCATCCTCTCCACATGATTCTCAAGAAATAGCAAGCCTAAATGAAGATATTGAACGTAGCTCTGTACCTGAAGACCGCACTTCCCCTACACCACCATCACAGGTGCTTGCTCTAACTTCACAGTGTGATATGTGGTTGCATGTTGCATACATTGTCTAGCTTGTAATGCTTCTAATTAGGGTAAATTGCGTCTGCTGAGTTTACACACTATACCTATGAATATGACATGCCTTCATATTTTTGGTACACACTACATCTATGTGTTAACCTTGTTCTTACATGAAACTACCTCTCTTTTGTATCCTGCATCAATCACTTATGATGAGTCACCTTTATTCGTTGCATATTGCATATTATTTCTAGCCTGTTGCCATGTATTGCTTCTAATTTGGTTAAATACATTTGTTAGGGCACACTTTTAATTTGGCAGAGTGATATTGGTTTCATCTTTCATATGGTTTCTAGCTTGCATCGATTCTAACAAGTTCAAGCACCTTGTGCTTAGTTTACACTTTATACATCATACATGTCAATATGTCACGGCGTCCTATTTTTCATACATATTCTGTCGTGGAAATATCACGTCAGAGGTCCTAATGGAAGGACTTAGTCGTGGAGCCATCACAACGAGATTATCTTGAAGAGGTTAAACCGAACAAGGGACACGAGATTTTTATACTAGTTTGGCCCCTTATGATGAAGGTAATAGCCTACGTCTAGTTGTGATGGAATTGCTTGGGTTTCGATGACCAGGGAGCGAATTCGCTTTGCCTGAGTCTCGAGTTGTTGTTTCTTGTCCCTGAACCGCCGCTGGGTCGTCCCTTTATATGCACAGGTTGACGCCCGGTCGGTTTACAGAGTCCCGAGGCCGGCTCATACAAGTGTCCGGCTCGGTCTCTCCCTTTTCCCTAACTTACAATACAAGTTATACAACTATGGCGGTTTACATTATGGGCCCTAATCCGCCTTTGGGCTCTGGGCTCTAAGCTTTATCAGTAAAGCGCCATCTTCTTTGTGTTCATGGGCTTCAATATAGTTGAGCGTGAACCGGCCCCTCCTGGGCGGTTTACACTCAGTAGTTATATCCTCAACATTAGGCCCCAGATTGATTTGAACCTGTTCATGTCAATCTTCCATACTTAGAAAAATTCCGTGAACATCTTCTTACGATTCTCGTAAACCGCCATGATGTCTTCTCCCTGTAAACTTTGGTAAATCGCCATGACGTCATCTTCTGAATACTGCAGTGAATCGTCATGACGTCATCTCTGTATAAAAAGATAATAAAGATTCCCTTCATTTAATTAATTCCCGAAGATCAAGGCGACAGCTACGCCCCCTCTTACCGCTTCAGGCTCCTTGATTCTCGTGCCTGCCGTTTATCCCCCTGCCTTTATAAATAAGACCGGGGGTCTTTCCATTTTCCCCCTTGCCTCTTCGCATGTTCTTCCTCCTCGTGACCCCGAAGAACTCAAGCATTGCCACCGCCGTCGACCTCGAAGCTCTGCCTCATCCCTGGCCGCTGCATCAACCTGAACGCACCAGAGATCCACGGCTCTCCTCCGCCGCTCTTGAGAATCCGGTAAGCCCTTCTCCCTCAACCCTAGATCTGTATTAGGTTTTCAGTACTTGGTTGTGTTCATCAGTGTTCGTCTGAGCTTTATTACTTTGCCCTTGTTTTTTTACTCTCTCGTTGAATCCAGACCAACCTAACTTTTTCCTTCTGCGACCGAAGCTACAATCTTGTTTTGCCTCACCGTAGTATCTTTAGAACCACGAATAGATCCATCTGGATCCTCTTTATTCTGCTGTCGCCATTTTAGGGTTCAGAAAATTTTCTTTACTAGGCCACGGTAGATCCAAAATTATAATATCATCTTGTGAGACCTGTTTCCTCAGCACTTAAAGAATTTCAGCTTTGCTGCTTCCAATATAGGCGGTTTAACTTTGTAGAAAATCATAATCCGCCTGGTACCATTAGCCCTCACTTAAACCGCCATCCTGACTTGAGTAGCAGTATCCGGTTTAACTTGAATATATGCCTTGATTAAATCCCCCGGTTTAACACCGGTTTGTGCACATCAATCTTGAACCTTAAACCGGCTTTTGCACCTCTTTTACAGTTTGTCTTCCAAAATGGCCAAACAATTCACCTCTTGCAACTGGGTTCCTTCCCGGATCACAGAAACGCAACTCAATGGATATGTTCTAACTGGTGCTTTGGCCAAGAAGGATGTCCTTCATTGGCAAGTCCCTGGCCCTGAATGCCCTCCTGAACCTCAAGATGGAGAAGTGATTGTATTTATGCAGCATCTAGACCGGGGTTTAGCCCTCCTAGATCAAAGTTTTTCCGGGATGTACTTGCTAGCTTCCAAATCCATCCTCAAGACATTGGACCGAACTCTGTGTCCAATATATGTAATTTCCAAGTGTTCTGCAAAGTTTACCTTCAAGAAGAACCAACTGTTGAGCTCTTCCGGGACTTCTTCCACTTAAACTGCCGAACTGAATTCTCTGATGGCCCCAATACTGAGCTTGGCGGAGTATCGATTCAGAAGAGGAAAGAAGTCGATTTTCCTCATGCCAAACATCACAGCCACCCTAAAGACTGGAATCAAACATGGTTCTATTGTCAGAACACCGCTCCTGCTAATGAAAACCCTCTACGGGGTTACCATTCTCACCGTCTCAGTAATGGCCATCCACTGCCTCAATGGCTCACTGCCAAAGAATGACGAACTTACGCACCTCAACTTGCTAAGCTCCGGGCTTTCCTAGCAAATGACTTAACCAGCATTGACCTTGTTCGTTGCTGGGTTTCATGGGGAATCCTGCATTTAAGCCGCCGCACTAGGTTGATGCATGAGTATACCGGGGAAATCAAGGACCCTCAACGGTACCATGAAATAGAAATAACTGATGATGAAGTCACTGAGGCTGTCAAGAAGATGCTGGATGAACCGATCACTGAATGCAGCAAAAGCAAAACTGGGCTGCGTCCCTTTTAAGCCTCCAACAAACCGCCAGTGGTAAAAAAAATTATCCTTCTACCTTTTTGATCCGTCTCCGCTTTAACATTATTCTGATAATCCTTTGTTTATTCTTACAGGCCAAAGATCCTTTCTAGAAGAGGAAAACTCAAGACAAACCGGCAAAAGCTCAAGACAAGCCGGCAAGGGCTCTTCGTGCCAAGAGCAAAGTCACAAAAAGGCCAGCCAAGAAGAAAACCGCCGAGTCCTCTGACCCTCCCGAAGATGTCGATGATTCGGAACAAGAGGTAGAACTTGACTCCCTTGGTTCATTTTTCGTACACCTTATTGACAATGACTATTACCAGGATGATGCGGAAGCCAGTCGTGCTGACCATGTAGAGGTAATCTCCCTTTCCTCTGATTCAGATCATGTGTCGGTTCAAAAACTTCATCGTGCATTTTGGAAAGTAAAATACTCTCACCCTCTTGCTCACTTGGATCCACAATTTTAATTGAAGACACATCAACATGAAGGCCGTCGCACAACCCGACACAGTGGCCAGCAAATCACTTCCTCCGGTTTACCAGAGACACCAACCGAAAGCGTCGTCCAGAGGTTTCTTGTTCTTCCAACAAATCTTATCCTTTGGCGGGTTGCTTCCGATATCCACTTAATCCGTCTGATTCGAATTATCAGGTAACTTCCAACTCATCTTCTGGCGATTCATCAACCACACAAATGCCTCCTCTCAAGACTGTCCCTGGGTGGGTAATGTTTTTTAGCTTATCCTTTTTGCGCCTGGTATATCATACTAACCTTGGCCTTTTATTTTGCAGCACCAAAGGCCGGCTCAGCAAGAAAGCAAGAACAAATGCTTCTGCAGAGGATTTTGAACCGGAGGAGATCCTAGAAGGTGCTGGTGGAGATGCTGACATTTCTGTGGATGATCCTGTACCCCAAGATCGGGATACGTATGCTGATCTGCCGAAAGTTAACCCGGCTAGTCCTCATGCTGATCCGCCCAACCCAATTGCTAATCCTCCAAGCACTGCTGCTGAGCCGCCTAGCCCGATCAGAACCTCAGATAAACCGGCAAGTCCAAATACATCAACTGATGACGTTGTGATTACCGGGTTTAGCCACACTTCTCCTGGCAACCCTGTTGCTTTGTCCAAGCATAGTGCTAAGGTAGAAGCTGCTGCTGTGGAAAAAGGAAAATGGAAGACTGACTTGGCAAGCTATGATCATCTCAGTGCTCAGGAACTCCATTCCGGATTTCTAAACCACCTTTTTACAAGCCGTGACTATGAGGCCGGTTTAGTCAACAAGATGAAGGAGTGCTATGAGGTAACTTCAAAACACTAAATTTTCTTGTACTGTATGTCACTCCATTGTAGCCCCCAAGGGCCGGTTTGTTTCTTCTAGATGAACCGGGACTTTGAGATAAAAAATACTTCAACTGTGTAGCCCCCAAGGGCCGGTTTATCTTACCAAGATGAACCGGGACTTTCATATTAAAACTTTGTCCTTGTTGAATTCCTTTGTTTTGATTTTCTGATCAAATATACATTAGCCCCCAAGTGCCATGATTAATACTTGTATTGAGCCTTGGGACTTTAAATAATAGTAAAAAGAGAAGCAATCCGCATTAGCCCCCAAGTGCCAAGTGTATAACTGGTTATATGCTTGGGACTTTGAGAAAAATATTAACAGCTTCATCATCTGATTTTTGTAGGCTGATATAAGCAACAAAGATTCCCAAATTGCTGATCTTCAAGAGAATATCGAGTCCCAGCAATCAGAGACCTCCAAGGCCAAAGATGAACTAAAAGGCGCTTTGACAACCATGGAACAACTGAAGGATGGCTTCAAGAATGAGCGTACCAGCTGGGAAACTAAAAAGGCTGCTTTGTTAAAGCAGGCTGAAGACACCGAAGTGGCCCATAAACCGGTGGCGGAAGAGCTAACTGGGTTAAAGCATCAAGTAAATGCTATGACCTCTGCGATGTTTGGTAAGTACTCTTTGTAAAAAGCTTGAATAACCATCTTTGAAATTGCTGGATTAACAGCAAATTCTTAAACCGTTACAGGTAGCCGTGTTGCTCATCTGGGCTCAGATATGCGGATGAAGCTGAAGGCAGTATATACATTGATAGAGCAACTGTATACTGGTGCACAACGAGTCATCTGTGCGGCTTCATATAATAAACCGGCACCAATTTTGATCAAGGATACTTTGGCCAGGCTTTTGATGACACCGGCTCAGATAGAGGAGGTAAAGCGATCTGCTGCCAGGGCTGGCGCTTTATCAGCACTGACTCGTGATAAAGCTTGGATAGCTGACCTTGATCCGGTTGATATCGCAAAGGGTTATCCTGATGAATAGGCAGACGGGTCAGCATTTGATAATGAAGCCCTTAAAGTTCTGACAAAGGAGATGCGCCCACTGGCAAGCCAATTGGCTGAAGAGGCTAACTTGCCCACTCATTGGTCCTTCTATGATGCAGATAACAGACGGGTTGATGCCGCTCTGAAAGAAGTGCATAATCTCATCCCGCCAACCCGTAAGCACACCTATGCCCCTGATGTTGAACCGTCCAATCTTATAAGTGAATAAGCTGTCTTCCAGGCTTTAACCCGGATTGACTGGACCACCATTGACTTCCAGCCACTGGGTGGAGAGGAGGAGGTTGAACCGACGCCAGAGGATCCATCAACTTCACGTCAACCTGGTGACGAGTCTTAAGCCGACAATGGGCTTGATTTTCACAGACTGTGTTCTGTGTAAAGAACAATCATTATTTTGGGCCTCAAAGCGCCTTGTAAAAGGCTAGTTGAAATACTTTGATCTGCTACACTGATACATGACTTTGTTTGATCCGCCATGATATTTACTGCGCTTGCTTATATACTTTGATAATTTTATGCAATCCTTGTGTCTGCATAAAAAAGATCTGTCCGGGCGGTTACCGCCGGACGGGTCATAATGCCCAATACAAAACCTGATAGATAACCAAGGTTGTAAGAATATCAGAAATAGATCATACATGTGATATGAAATTATTTTGTTGGTTTACCAATTTGATTGTAGTAAGGGTGAAAACCCAACTCTCTAAGTGTTGGTAACTCCCACCATGCAGTGCTGGTGTGTAATAAGTCATACTGGGTTACGATGAACACCAGATGATCATACTGGTGACATGTAGTCAAAGCCAGACCGGGTTATGAAACACCAGTTTAATAATGAATATGGTCTGGCAGCTTGTAGCTGAAAGCCAAGCCGGGTTAACAAACACTGGGTTAAACATAAAATGTTATCAAAGGATAAAAAACGTGACAAAGCAAATAAAACGATTTAGTCGAGGCTTTTCAAGGGGTGTCAGGCCCAAATTTGAGGCTTTTCATGGGCTGCCAGGCCGCTGAGTTAAACCATTTTGCAAAGCCTTTCAAGATGGGCCTCCAACTTACACAATCGTCGTTTTAACTTTGACAAGTTCAGGGTCTATAAAAGATTGACTTATCAAATGTTCGACGGGTCATGCCAGGATTACCTGGATAGTAGTGGCTTACTTGATAAAGGCAGGTTAACCCGGTGTTTTAGGTGAATACACCAGGCTTCCAAGCCATGCTTGATAGCATATTATAAGGGTCCTTTCAAACTGTTTGTTGTAGTGCACAAAGAGCCCCCAAGTAACTTTGTGAGTTGTGGTCAATGGGTGCCTATGTTTGAGCTGTGCATAGCATCCAGACTCTCTTTGGCCCCTTGGGTGTGAAGCTCCCAAGCTGTATTGTGGCATGATAGCCGGTTTAACAGGCAGAACTCCGCTTTGTCAGCTGAAGCCCCCCGTGTAATCAAAATATATTAGAACAAACGGCAGAGGCCCTTCTTATAGCAAGGATGCTGGTTTATTATATTGATCATAATATATACATTGTTGAAATATGTACATAAGAAGAGCCTATAGCTCAGGTGTAGTAAGGCCGAAGGAGAGCTACGTTCCACGGCCGCCGGGTCTCCTCCTCAGAATTGCGTGAGTCTTTGTGCTCTCGAACGTCAATGAGGTAGTTTGATCCGTTGTGCAGATTCTTGCTGACCACAAAGGGCCCTAACCAAGGTGGGGATAACTTGTGCATATCGGTCTGATCCTGGATGAGCCGGAGCACCAGGTCGCCTTCTTGAAAGGTTCTTGTTTTAACCCGGCGGCTGTGATAACGTCGCAGGTCTTGCTGATAAACCGCTGAATGAGCCAAAGCCATGTCGCACTTCTCATCTAATAGGTCCAGTGCCTCCTGGCATGCTTGCTCATTGTCCGCTTCAACATAATTGGCAACCCGGGGTGAATCATGACGAATATCACTTGGGAGGACTACCTCTGCCCCATAAACCATGAAGAAAGGTGTATAACCCATAGATCGGTTTGGAGTGGTGTTCATGCTCCATAACACAGACGGTAATTCTTCCACCCAACAACCCGGCGTCCGTTTCAAAGGAACCATAAGCCGGGGCTTGATACCCTTCAAGATTTCTTGATTAGCTCTCTCAGCTTGACCATTAGACTGGGGGTGAGAAACGAATGCTATATCAAGCCGGATGTGCTCTTGTTGACAAAATTCCTCCATGTCACCTTTGGAAAGGTTCATGCCATTATCTGTGATAATGCTGTGTGGAAAACCAAAATGGAAGACCACCTTCTTGATGAATTGAACCGCCGTGGCTGTGTCACATTTGCTTACTAGCTCCGCTTCAACCCACTTAGTAAATTTGTCAACCACCACCAAGAGGTGGGTCTTCTTATCCTTGGACCACTTAAAAGGACCCACCATATCAAGCCCCCAAGTAGCAAACGGCCAAGTGATTGGAATCATCCGTAGCTCTTGAGCCGGAACACGAGCTCGGCGTGAAAACTTCTGACAAGCGTCGCAACGCTTTACCAGGTCCTCAACATCGGCATGAGCCGTCAACCAGTAAAAACCATGACGAAAAGCTTTAGCAACCAGGGATTTTGAACCGGCATGATGACCACAATCGCCTTTATGAATTTCAGGCAAGATTTCTTGGCCCTCCTCAGGAGAAACACAATGTTGGAATACGCCTGAAACACTGCAGTGGTGTAACTCGCCATTGTGAATAACCATGGACTTTGATCGCCGGACTATCTGTCTGGCCAGAACTTCATCGTCTGGTAACTCGCCTCGGTTCATATACGCCAGATATGGAACCGTCCAATCCGAAATTACATGTAAAGCGGCAACCAACTGTGCCTCCAGATCCGGAATAGCCAAATCCTCCTCTGTGGGCAACATTACAGACGGGTTATGCAGGATATCCAAAAAGTTATTGGGCGGCACCAGTTTACGCTGAGACCCCAGCCGGCTTAAAGCATCTGCTGCTTCGTTTTTGCACCGATCAATGTGTTCAACCTGATAACCTTTGAAGTGACCAGCCACAACATCCACCTCTCGCTTGTAAGCCGCCATGAGGGGATCCTTAGAGTCCCAAGTGCCAGAAACTTGTTGAGCCACCAGATCATAATCTCTAAAGCATCGAACCCGGCTTAAGTTCATTTCCCTGGCCACCTGGAGACTGTGGAGTAAGGCCTCGTACTCAGCTGCATTGTTAGTACAAGGAAACATTAAGCAGAGAACATAATTTTTTATCACCTCGAGGGGAAGTAAGGACAACTCCAGCCCCCGAGCCCTCCAACTGCCTGGACCCATCAAAGTGGATAGTCCAGTATGTGCTGTCCGGTTTGTCTTCTGGTGCCGGCAACTCTGTCTAGTCATTGATGAAATCCACAAGAGCCTGAGACTTGATGGATGTACAAGGATATACTTCAAACCATGTGGTCCAAGCTCAATAGCCCACTTTGCAACCCGGCCAGTTGCCTCCCTGTTCTGGATTATATCCCCCAAAGGAGCAGAACTGACCACTGTGATGGGATGACCCTGAAAGTACTGTTTAAGCTTCTGACTTGCCATGAAATCCCCATACACTAGCTTTTGCCAATGCAGATATCTTTGCTTTGACTCAATTAGCACCTCACTGATGTAATACACCGGTCTTTGAACCGGATATTCCTTCCCAGCCTCCTTACGCTCGACCACAATAGCCACGCTGACAGCCCGGGCATTAGCAGCCACGTACAATAACAGCGGCTCATTATCAACTAGAGCAGCAAGGACCGGCGGTTCAGCCAACTGCTTCTTTAAATCCTCAAACGCCGCATTAGCAGCATCACTCCAGACAAAATTATCTGTCTTCTTCAACATCTGATAGAGAGGAATCGCCTTCTCTCCCAACCTCCTGATAAAGCGGCTTAGAGCCGCAATACGACCTGCCAGTCATTGAACAGCATTGATGCACGCCGGTTTAGCCAGAGACGTAATAGCCTTGATCTTTTCCGGATTAGCTTCAATGCCCCTGTTAGACACCAGAAAACCTAAGAGCTTGCCTGCCGGAACACCGAAAACGCACTTGTTCGGATTGAGCATCATCTTATAAACCCGAAGATTGTCAAAGGTCTCCTTGAGGTCATCTATCAATGTCTCCTTCTTCCTGGATTTCACCACAATGTCATCCACATAAGCATGAACATTGCGCCCAATCTGAGTATGAAGACAATTCTGTACACATCGCTGATAAGTTGCTTGGGCACTCTTGAGCCCAAAGGGCATAGATACATAGTAGAAGGCTCCAAAGGGAGTGATGAAGGTTGTCTTCTCCTGGTCCTTAACTGCCATTTTGATTTGATGATAACCAGAATAAGCATCCAAGAAACTCAAACGCTCACAACCCGCCATAGCATCAATGATCTGATCAATACACGGGAGAGAAAAAGGATCTGCTGGACAAGCTTTGTTCAAGTCTGTGTAGTCCACACACATACGCCAAGTGTCATTTTTCTTAAGAACTAGCACCGGATTAGCCAACCACTCAGGGTGAAACACTTCGACGATGAACCCAGCAGCCAACAGCCGGGCTACCTCCTCTCTAATGGCCTTGCATCTTTCCTCGTTCAAACAGCGAAGAAACTGCTTGACCGGTTTAAACTTGGGATCAATATTGAGAGTGTGCTCAGTGAGTTCCCTCGGTACACCTGGCATGTCAGAAGGCTTCCATGCAAAAATGTCCCTGTTCTAACGGATGAACTCGATGAGCGCGCCTTCCTATTTGGGATCCAGATTAGTGCTGATACTAAACTGTTTGGACGAACCGCCAGGAATGAAATCAACAAGTTTAGTCTCATCAGCTGGTTTGAACTTCAGGGTCGGATCATGCTCAGTGGTGGGCTTCTTCATAGGGGTCATGTCTGCCAGATCAACATTTTCTTTGTAGAACTTCAACTCCTCCATTGCACAAACCGACTTAGCATAAGCCGCATCACCCTATTCACATTCCAAAGAAACTTTATGACTTCCATGCACCATGATGGTCCCCTTATGACTTGGCATTTTGAGCTGCAAGTAAATATAACAAGGCCTCGCCATGAACTTTGCGTAAACCGGCCGTCCAAACAGGGCGTGATATGGGCTATGGATTTTCACCACTTCAAAGGTCAATGTTTTCGACCTGGAATCATGCTCATCACCAAACACAACTTCCAAAGCTATCTTACTAACAGGATATGCCGATTTACCTGGTACTACCCCGTGAAAAATAGTGTTCGACGGTTTAAGATTCTTATCCGTCAACCCCATGAGGTGGAAGGTTTCATAATATAGGATGTTGATACTGCTCCCTCCATCCATGAGCACCTTGGTGAATTTATAACCTCCCACCTGAGGTGCCACCACTAAAGCCAAATGACCCGAATTGTCAACCCGGGGTGGATGATCCTCTCTGCTCCACACAATGGGCTGCTCGAACCAACATAAGTAACGGGGTACTCCCGGTTCAACATCATTAACTGCCCTCTTGTGAAGCTTCTGATCGCGCTTACACAAGCTCGTGGTGAAAACATGATACTGCCCGCCATTCAACTGCTTTGGGTGAGTCTGAAAACCTGATTGCTGCTGATTCCCCTAATTATTCTGTTGGTTGTTACCACCTTGGTTGTTCTGGTTGCCCTGATTATTCTGTAATCCAGAGTTTGAACCGCCGCCACCATGAAAACCTGGATCTGAACCGCCCGACGGACCCTGATCATACCGGAAGAGATCAGGATTTTTGAACTCCTACATAATGAAACAATCCTTCCAGAGATGTGTTGCTGGAACCTCCTTGGTCCCATGCTTTGGGCAGGGCTGGTTTAACAGACGCTCTAGATTCATACCTCCATCGCGCTGGGGCGGTTTACCTTTACGACGTTGCATATTTGTGTTAGCCACAAAATCCGAATTATCTGCTTTGTGCTTACCATTATTCCCATGGCTCCCTTGGTTGTGCTGCTGTCCCTTTGCACCGACGTTCTTCTTTCCCTTCTCCGGTTTCTCCTCGTCAGAATCGGGATCCTTGGTATTGTCAGAATCGGCATACTTAACCAAGGCTGCCATAAGCATTCCCATGTCATTGCAGTGGCGCTTGAGCCGTCCCAACTTCATCTTCAGTGACTTAAACCGGCAATTACTCTCCAATGTGATGATCGCCGAGCCAGCATTAATGCGGTCCGACGAATGCAATACTTCTGAAACCCGGTGCACCCAATGAGTTGTTGACTCGTTTTCTCCTTGAACACAGGAATCTAGATCCACAATGGACATAGGTTCTTTGCATGTATCCTTGAAGTTCGTTATAAACCAGGCCTTCAATTGGTCCCATGATCCGAAGGAGTTGGCGGGCTGGCTCTTTAACCAAGTGCGGGCTATCCCTTCCAACATCATGGTGAAGTATTTTTCACATGCCACTTCATCCACATCCAGCATCTCCATCGCCATCTCATAACTTTCAACCCACGCCTCGGGAGGTTGATCGGCGATATAATTAGGCACCTTACGCGGACCCTTGAAATCCTTAGGCAGTCGCACATTACAGAGAGCCGGAATAAGACACGGCACTCCCCAGGAGCTGAAGGCAAGCCCGGTACCTCACTCTACTGACGCCGCTGGCTAAACCGGGGCGGGTTGATGATGACTCACGTATTGTGCTGCTAATGCAGCCTCCCTTCGTGCTCTGCCATTATCCACCATGTCCTGAGCACTTTCCCCATCGCGCGCCAGATTGGGCCCTTGAGGGGCATTACAGCGCCGCGCACTGCTGGACACTTCCGGTTCGTCGATGTGCCTGCAATAACTTTTGCTCGGATGGGGGGTTGAATGGATTCTATCTCGGCTATAAGAATAAGCCTGCTGCTGCACAACAGCGGTTTGAAGAAGATCCCTGGCCCGTCATGTCTCAACTGCCGCCAGTGAATCACCCTCCATCAGAATAGCTGCTAGACGAGATGCCGCAGCAATCATGATATCCAAAGGCCTAGAAAAATGACACGTCGGTGTTGACACATATTGCGGCGGGTTATCCGTTCGTCGAGGTGGGTCCGTTATCCGTGGTTGATCTGGAGGTGCCCCAGGTGCTACGGTCCGGTTTACCGTTGCTGGATTACTTGGTCCAGCCCTCGGCGTATTGAAGAGATTCAGTCCTTCGTAGATCGGTGGCAAACGAGACCGGTACTTCCTTTGCAACACTTCATTTGACGCGTTCTGATCCAACATAAGCCAGTAATTCTACGCCTGGATCTGCTGTGATTGGGCATTAAAGCGGCCCGTTCTTCCGCCATCCTGGCTTCCTCAGCTGCCAGGTCCTCCTTGGCTTGTGTTATTTGGTCCTTTAGCTTGGTAACCTCCGCACTATGCCAATCTTGTGTCTTTAGAGTGACTGCCGTGGTTAACAAGGTCGCCCAGGCATCTAACCAACCGGAAAGAACTTGAGCCGGTCGGCGCGCAGGGCCTCCTGCCACGGCTGCTGACCCGGACGTCATTGCTGCTGTGGATGAAGATTGCAAGGTGGGCTATGTTCCGGCCATGAAGACTGCAACCCGATTCGGCGGTTCAAAGGGGTCCAGAATACTGTTGCCATCGGAATAGCCCCAAATCCAGCCGTCTTGCAATTGGTACAGCGACTCGGTTTCACCAGTGGACGGCTCGCCATCTGAGTAGATAGCCGTCTCACCATCGGACACAGGTTCAGATCCCGCACCATGGATGAATCCTACGAACACAAGCTTCATGGCAGGCTGAACCCGTGCAGGGCTCGCACGCTGAGCCATTTCGACGAGGTCAGTGGAGATGTCCGGCTTAGGGCCTGGTTCGCCGATCTTGCCAATGAAAACGTGAATTCCGCCAAAGGGAACCGGTACCCGTACTCGATTGAGCCGGCCTCAGGGCCCCATCTTGCGTCGTCGATGTAGAGCATGCCGCGACGACTCTTGGTCATCCGGCCAACCGCGTACCCCTTGAGTCCTTCAAAGTTGCCCTTCAAGAACTCGAAACCATCGTGCGATAGCCCCACGGTGGGCGCCAACTATCGTGGAAATATCACGTCAGAGGTCCTAATGGAAGCACTTAGTCGTGGAGCCATCGCAATGAGATTAGCTTGAAGGGGTTAAACCGAACAAGGGACACGAGATTTTTATACTAGTTCGGCCCCTTATGATGAAGGTAAAAGCCTACGTCTAGTTGTGATGGAATTGCTTGGGTTTCGATGACCAGGGAGCAAATATGCTTTGCCTGAGTCTCGAGTTGTTGTTTCTTGTCCCTGAACCGCCGCCGGGTCGTCCCTTTATATACATAGGTTAACGCTCGGCCGGTTTACAGAGTCCCGAGGCCGGTGAGGAAGTCCTGGATTAGGGGGTATCCAGACAGCCGGACTATATACATCGTCCGGACTATTGAAGCGTGAAGATACAAGACTCAAGACTTCGGCCCGTGTCCGGATGGGACTCTCCTTTGCGTGGAAGACAAGCTTGGCGATCCAGATATTATATTTCCTTCCTTGTAACCGACTCCATGTAAACCCTAGCCCTCTCCTGTGTCTATATAAACCGGAGAGGATGGTCCTTAGAAGGCCGATCACAATTACAATCATACCATCATAGGCTAGCTCTTAGGGTTTAGCCTCTACGATCTCGTGGTAGATCTAGTCTTGTACTACTCATATCTTCAATGTTAATAAAGTAGGAAGTAGGGTTTTACCTCCATCGAGAGGGCGCGAACCTGGGTAAACATTGTGTCCCTTGCTTCCTATTACCATCAACCTAAGACGCATAGATCGGGACCCCTACCCGAGATCCGCCGGTTTTGACACCAACATTGGTGCTTTCATTGAGAGTTCCTCTGTGTCGTTGCTATGAGGCTTGGCGTCTTCAATCATCAACAACACGGTCCAGGGTGAGACTTTTCTCCCCGGACAGATCTTTGTGTTCGGCAGCTTCGCAGTGCGGGCCAATTCGCTTGGCCATCTGGAGTAGATCGACAGCTACACCCCTGGCCACCAGATCAGGTTCGGAAACTTGAACTACACGGCGGATATTTGCGGAGACTTGATCTTCGATGGATTCGGCCCTGTGCCAGGAGCGTCGGACATTCACGACGAGCACGGCCTAGACCTACTGTCGGACAAAGTTCGAAACATCATCCCTGCAATAGCCCCATATCTAAATCCGGAACTAGTTGCGTTGCCCAAGGACGGAGGGGTAGACCCCGCCCCATAGGCCACATACTCATTGGCGGTGGAGCCGAACACAGGTCTCACCTCTGTCGAGGCCTGTAACCCCGGGCCCCCAGATGCGTATCCGATTGTTGGTTCCGATCCGCATGCCCTCGAGCCAGGTTGGGCTCCAGTAATGGAGTTTACCGCTGCGGACATCTTTCAGCACTTGCCCTTCGGCGACATGCTAAATTCATTAAAGTCTCTGTCTTTGTCGGGAGGCTCCGGGCCGAACTATGTCCGGCCCGAGTGGGAAGCAGGCGACGAAGGAATTTGCTACCCTCCCACCACCCACTTCATTGCCACGGTCGATGATTTAACCGACGTGCTTGACTTCGACTTCGAAGACATCGACGGTATGGATGAGGATGCAGGAGAAGTACAGGAGCCACTGCTCACAGGGCGGTGGACATCCACCTCTTCATATGATATATATATGGTGGACACTCCGAAAGAAACTAATGGCGATGGGGCAACGGAGGATAACCCCTCCAAGAAAAAAGCAAAGCATGGGCGTCGCCAGCGCCGCTCCAAGCCCCGCCAAGGCAATACCGGTACCGAAGACAAAACAATCCGGACGGTGCTGACGATGAATACAACCCCGAACAGCCCGCCTTCGAGCAGGCCAAGAGGAAGACGGGCAGGACAGCCCAGACGAACAGGCGACAGACGGGTATCCGTAGGAGGACAACTACATGCCTTCCTTCGAAGACGAGATTAGCCTCAGCGACGACGAGTTCGGCATGCCCGAGGACCCTGCGGAGCAGGAGCGCTTCAAGCGCCGGCTTATTGCCACTGAGAGAAGCCTGAAGAAGAAGCAACAGCAGCTTCAAGCTGATCAAGACCTTCTCACAGATAGATGGACAGAAGTCCTGGCAACCGAGGAATATGGACTCGAGCGCCACACGGCTGACCGACCACCTCGAGGTCGGGATAAAACGTCATATCAGCCCGAATACCAGCCCGGACCCCCGTGCCAGTTTACTACGGCTCGGGGCAATACTCAGCACCTGCGCGATAAACTGGATAATGCCGCAGGACAACCAAGATCGATCTACAGATCGCGGGGGCGCGCCGCAGCACATGACGATGACCATCATACCGGATACACTAACAGCAAATCCGACCGGGCCGAATATAACAAGTCAGATGCAGCCGGGACTGCGTCGCGAAATAGCCCAGCACAGAGGCGCCGCACACCCCCTCTGCTTCACCGATGAAGTGATGGATCATGAATTCCCAGAAGGGTTCAAACCCGTAAACATCGAATCATACGATGGCACAACAGACCTCGCGGTATGGATCGAAGATTTCCTTCTTCACATCCACATGGCCCGCGGAGATGATCTACATGCCATCAAGTATCTTCCCCTTAAGCTCAAAGGACCCGCCCGACACTGTCTAAACAGCTTGCCCGCAAATTCCATTGGCAGTTGGGAAAACCTGGAAGACGCATTTCTTGACAACTTCCAGGGCACATATGTGCGACCTCCGGATGCCGATTACTTGAGCCACATTACTCAACAGCCCGGAGAATCAACCAGGAAATTCTGGACTCAGTTCCTAACTAAAAAGAACCCAATAGTTGACTGTCGGGATACCGAAGCCCTTGCAGCCTTCAAGCATAGTATCCGTGACGAGTGGCTTGCCCGACACCTTGGCCAGGAGAAACCCAAGTCCATGGCAGCTCTCCCGACACTAATGACCCGCTTTTGCGCGGGCGAGGACAGCTGGTTGGCTCGTAGTAGCACGACACCACATTCTGGCACTTCAGATGTCCGTGACAATAATGGCAAGCTACGGCACAACAGACACAAGCGACAGAACAACGGCGACAACACTGAAGACACGGCGGTCAATGCCGAATTCAGCGGATCCAAATCCGATCAGCGGAAGAAGCCATTCATAAGAAACAATCAGGGACAGTCTAGACCGTATACTGGAGCGCTCGTGCCAAATTCATGGCACCCCGGACAAGCCAGCCAACCACACCAATAGAGACTGCTGGGTATTTAAACAGGCCAGCAAAATAAACGCAGAAAACAAGGACAAGGGGCTGCACAACGATGATGACGAGGAGCCCCGGCGTCCGAACATGGGGGGACAGAAGAAATTCCCCCCCCCCCCCAGGTGAAAACGGTTAACATGATCTACGCCACCCACATCCCCAAGCGGGAACGGAAGCAAGCACTATGGGACGTCTACGCGATGGAGCCAGTCGTCCCCAAATTCAACCCATGGTCAGCCTGTTCGATCACCTTTGATCGTAAGGATCATCCTACTAGCATCCGTCACGGTGGCTCGGCCGCATTGGTCTTAGACCCAATCATCAACGGATTCCACCACACGCGAGTCCTTATGGATGGCGGCAGCAGCCTGAACCTGCTTTACCAGGACACAATGCGCAAAATGGGCATCGATCCTTCAAGGATCAAGCTCACCAAAACCACCTTTAAAGGTGTAATTCCTGGAGTAGAGGCCCGTTGTACAGGCTCTATAACATTGGAAGTGGTCTTCGGATCTCCGGATAACTTCCGAAGCGAAGAGCTAATCTTCGATATCGTCCCTTTCCGCAGTGGTTACCACGCACTGCTCGGACGAACCGCATTCACTAGATTCAATGCGGTACCACACTATGCATACCTCAAGCTCAAGATGCCAGGCCCGCGCGGGGTCATAACAGTCAATGGAAATATGGACCGCTCTCTCCGTACAGAAGAGCATACTACAGCCCTTGCGGCAGAAGTACAATGCGGCCTCCTCCGACAAACCACCAATCCAGTGACGACAACCTCAAGCTCCATCAAGCGAGGGCGGAACACCCCGCAATAGGATCACCAGGCACGCCAAGATCACGACTAGCAGTCCGGCCTCCGCTCAAATCCCATCAAAGCAGCATTCGTGCCATGCGCACACAATTATGCACTCAAAATACCATGGGCATAGGCGGAGGCGCAGCAGTGGCTCAGTCAACAGTGCGGTATCACTTCCACACACCTCGTAACCTTTCATTTTACCTTTCAGGATATTGCTTTAGCGCAGCCTCTTCCGAAGAGCCGGATTGTCGGACTTACATAGGAGAGGAAACCAAGGAGACAACAGGCTTTGCACACAGAAGGAAAACACCTAGGTGGAATCTATTTATGATCGTTATACCTGCTTTATCTATCTGTACGTAGCCTGCCCTTGGATAGGATTTGTCAAATAATCCTATTTACCTCCGCTTAATGCGTTCATTGTAAACATACGCTTAAACATATTATTCATCAATGGGAGATCATATATAGCATCAGCTTATTATTCTTATCTAAGCATTTTTTCCTTACAAATATCTATTTGATATTGCATCCGTACACTTTGGTACGTTCAGTTTGCCAGGGGCTTCTTATGGCTCCCCATAATACGGCAAGACAAGCCCGAACACTGTCAACAGTGCGGCACCCCGAACTTATAGCATTATATGCACCAACTCCGAATCATGTCTTGGGTCTACAGTTGGGATAGCCCGGCTCCCTTGTTTTGGTGCCTTACGTTCCGTTATATCGGCTAAGGTAGCGCAGGGAGAACTACTGCGATTGTGCCCTGGTTATTCCGGACGAGCACCTCAGTAGAGAAAGTCGAAAACTGACCGACATGATGTGGCGAGAGCTGGCCGCTGTTCGAGAGGTCTTAAAATCCTTAAAGATTTTTCCGCTTTAGGCGATAATTCGGCTTCGTCCGATCTAGGCGTATATAGTGCCCCAATTCGGCCTTCCAGATTCTAGGGGCTTTGCCAAAATTTAAAATTATAGACTTCTATGGCTAAGTGAAGGTTATAAAGCTGCATAGTCCGATTGCCTTGTTCGCTGCGCTGGACACCTCCTTTAGGGACCAAACATTTGGATAAGAGTGTCCGGGTTTTCCACGAACACCCCAGTACTAGTTACATGGGGGCGGAAGCCGACGACTGGCCTACTTTCAGAATTTGATAAACAGCCGCACATAAGGTAATATTTTAAATAACAAAAGCGCTACATGGCGCAAGTAACTTCGTCTTTAAACTACAAACATGACAGAAGTGAATTCATTCAAAAATTATGTCCTTGGTACATTCTTCGGCCACGAGGCGAGCACCCTTCCTAATGCCATCATAATACTTCTCGGGAATGCGATGCGGCTTGCCCTCTGGCGGCCCGTCCTTCACCAGCTTCTCCGCATCCAGCTTGCCCCAATGCACCTTCGCACGGGCAAGGGCCCGGCGGGCACCCTCAATGCAAACGGATCGCTTGATGACTTCCAGTCACGGACAGGCATTCACCATCCGCTTGATCAGGCCGAAGTAGCTGGTGGGCAGGGGCTCACCAGGCCACATCCGGACTATGAAATCCTTCATAGCCACTTCGGCCGCCTTGTGGAGTTCGACCAACTGCTTCAGTTAGTCACTCAGAGGCGTTGAATGTTTGGCCCCAGCATACTGGGACCAGAACAGCTTCTCCGTTGAGCTCCCTTCCTGGGCACGGTAGAACTCCGCGGCATCCGATACGCTGCATGGAAGATCTACGAATGCCCCTGGAGAGCTCC
This sequence comes from Triticum dicoccoides, assembly GCF_002162155.2. Lineage (NCBI taxonomy): Eukaryota > Viridiplantae > Streptophyta > Magnoliopsida > Poales > Poaceae > Triticum > Triticum dicoccoides. The sequence continues at coordinate 571,931,645 of NC_041383.1, read as the reverse complement.
GGACTCGGGTAAGTAAAAGAAACGCCTCCTGCACATGTTTGCTTTGCATAAACAATTTCTTACCCGCCGTTATCTTTTTGGCCTCCTGGATTTCCTGTTGTGCCTTCTCGGCTTCGGCCTTGGCATCTTTTATACTTCTAAGGGCCTTCGCAAGCTCGGCCTCTTTTGCTTTAAGCTCATGCTCCATGGACTCGAACCTTTTGCCGAGCTCCTGGAGCTCTTCTTGTACCTCGCCCACTCGGGCTTCTTGCTTTTAGCGCTCCTTGCGTTCCAAGGCCGCTTTGTGTTCGGCCTCGGACAACGCTTTCTTGAGAGACGCCACTTCGGTGGTGGTCTCTGTTGCCAAATCACGACGCTTCATCGTTAGCATAATCAAATTTTATCTACCATTCATTATATAAGAGAGGGGATTCATTCACCTTTGCTCTCTTTGAGATGCCTCCTCGTGAGGTCGAGCTCTCCGTGCGCTTGTTCCAGGTCCTGTTTCAGTCCGGCGATCTCGGCCGTACGGACCGCAACGGCAAGCAGCACAGCCTACTTATTCAAATTCAAACTTATTGTTAAACTCCTGCGGATTATAATTGACCCTCCGTTTGGATTTTCCTTCCGAACACCAAACAGAGTATCAGGGGCTACTACCTATCGGGTGGTATTTTCACATATTTTTACTACTTACCTCAAAGTCTGTTAGGAGGCTGGTGCAGGCTTCGGTTAGTCCGCTCTTGGCGGACGAAACCTTCTGAATCACCACACTCATGAGAGGATGGTGCTCTTCATCTATGGAAGCGACGCGAAGCGCTTCCAGCAGATGATTCAACGCCTCGGGCGTAGCGGAAGTACTCGGCACAGACGGCTTGCCCTCCTTAACGAGGGGCTGTCCTCCTAAGTCCGGAACCATGGGAGGTTCTGGGACGGTGTCCGGCTGAGTGTCCGGCTTACTGCGGCTCTCACCAACATGATCCGCAGGGATCTTGAACCCCGCGTGTCCGACATTTGGAGTGCCGCCTTGGGGCGCCTCCAGCTCCACCTCCCCCCGCTCGGGGAGCCTTTGGGACAACACCTCCGTGTCATCCGTAGGCCGAGGAGAAGTGGCCATCGGGAGTGAGTTCATTGCTGACTCACTCAAGGACCCATCCGAAGACGACACCTCGGGATGGGCCCTGGCCGACTGCATACAAGTTTGGCGTTATAACAAAACTATGAAGCAAAATTATGATGGAGTGCGGATACTTACGATCGCACTAGGGGCTTCTTCCTGGGCAGCCACCCCTCCTCGCTATCAGCGGCGGTGGCGGAGTAGTCCGGGAGGGACACCTTTCCCTTCTTGTACGTCCCAGTCTCCCCCACCGGGGCGGCCTTCCTCTTTTTCTCCCCCCAATACGGGGAGGTGGAGTTTCTTCTTGTTTCCCCCCGCCTCCGCGGGAGGAATCTGCCTCGTCATCATCGGACGACAAGGATATGATGGCCTTGCACTGGGGGCCTCTCTTGGTCCCCTGGTCCGCCCTCTCAGGCCCCTCGTCCTTTCTGGATGAGGTGGCCTCCTCCTCTTCTTCTTCTCCTTCCCCTTCGGGGGAGGAGTGTGCCTCGTCATCTTCAGACGAGGCTTCTGACGCAACCTAATGCCGGAGACCCTTTCGGATCCCTGGGGCCTTCTTATCGGCCTTCTTCTCCGGTCCCTTGTAGGGCGCCGGAACCAACATCTCCGTCAGGAGATCATTAGCTGGGCTTTCTGGCAGCGGAGCCGGACAGTCAATCCGCTCCGCTATCTCCACATAATCCTGAACAAATATACACTATCACTTAAGGCTTCCCCATGAATATGTTGGGAAGAGCCGAACCCGGTGGCAGCCTGAGAACTCACCTGAATAGGATGTTGTGCGGCGTGGAGCCCGCGGTCCTGGGATATGAGAGGAGGTACTTTAGAGGCCTTGAACAACGCCTTCCATGCATTCTTGTGCTTCATGCTGTAGAGCCTCTGGAGCGTCTGGTGTTCGGCCGGGACGAACTCCCACAGATGGAATGCCCGCCTTTTGCACGGCAGAATCCGGTGAACGAGCATGACCTGGATCATGTTGACAAGCTTGATGTTCTTGTCCTTCATGGCCTTAATGCAGTTTATGAGTCCGGTCAGCTCTGTAGGTTCGCCCCAGGACATGCCCTTATGTTCCCAGGAGGTGAGCCGCATGGGGGTTCCGGATCGGAACCCGGGGACGCCGCCCAGTCGATGTCGCGTGGCTTGGTGATGTAGAACCACCCCAACTGCCACCCCTTCATGGTTTCCGCAAAGGAGCCATCAAGCCAGGTGACGTTAGGCATTTTCCCACCATGTCTCCTCCGCACTCCGCTTGCTGGCCGCTCACGATCTTCAGCTTCACGCAGAAGATTTGCAGCCACAAGCCAAAATGAGGCTTGATGTGGAGGAAAGCCTCGCATATGACGATGAACGCCGAGATGTTGAGGACGAAGTTCGGGGCTAGATCATGGAAATCTAGCTCGTAGTAGAACATGACCCCGCAGACGAAGGGGTGGAGTGGAAACCCCAGTCCACGGATGAAGTGGACAAGAAACACGACCCTCTCGTGGGGTCCTGGAGTTGGAATGACCTGCCCGCCATCTGGTAGCCGGTGCGCTATGTCTGCGGCCAAGTATCCGGCTGCCCGAAGACTTGCGATATTCTTCTCCTTCACAGTGGAAGCCACGCATTTGCCTCTTGCTCCGGACATGCTTAACTGTGCGGAGAGGACTTGGACTAGGGCGCTGGAGCTCGAGGAGGCAAGAGTGGGCAAAGGAGGAAAAAGGCATGGGTAAAAATGGGGAACTCTTATCCCTTTATAGAGGCAACGGAAGCGGTGCGCCTCCCCACTAGCCTGTTGAGAATCGCTTACTTCCCAAGCGCCACGATTGATGGCACAGGGGGATTACCCATACCCGTATTGATGAGAATCCCACGATAAGGGGACATGATCTCTGCTTTGACAAGACGTGTCAAGGAAACCACCTCGCAATACGCGCTATGCCTGGTTGCGGAAAAAAGGGTTCGAATAATGACCCGACCATAAGGACATGTCACGTTGTTTAAAAAGTTGTCAGCTGAAGTATCATTCTCTCTACGGTGGTATGTGAAGATCGTTTTGTAGATCCGGACACGGCCTACGTGTTCGATAATAACCTTGGAGTATTCGGAAGGAGGAACCCGCCTTGCAATGCCGAAGACAAGACTGCGCGCCGGACTCATCGTCAATGAAGCCTGGTTCAGGGGCTACTGAGGGAGTCCTGGATTAGGGGGTATTTAGACAGCCGGACTATATACATCGTCCGGACTATTGAAGCGTGAAGATACAAGACTCAAGACTTCGGCCCGTGTCCGGATGGGACTCTCCTTTGCGTGGAAGACAAGTTTGGCGATCCGGATATTATATTTCCTTCCTTGTAACCGACTCCATGTAAACCCTAGCCCTCCCGATGTCTATATAAACCGGAGAGGATGGTCCTTAGAAGGCCGATCACAATTACAATCGAACCATCATAGGCTAGCTCTTAGGGTTTAGCCTCTACGATCTCATGGTAGATCTACTCTTGTACTACTCATATCTTCAATATTAATCAAGCAGGAAGTAGGGTTTTACCTCCCTCGAGAGGGCCCGAACCTGGGTAAACATTGTGTCCCTTGCTTCCTGTTACCATCAGCCTAAGACGCACAGATCGGGACCCCCTACCCGAGATCCGCCGGTTTTGACACCGACAGCCGGCTCATACAAGTGTTCGGCTCGGTCTCTCCCTTTTCCCTAACTTACAATACAAGTTATACAACTATGGCGGTTTACATTATGGGCCCTAATCCATCTTTGGGCTCTGGGCCTCTAATATTTATCAGTAAAGCGCCATTTTCTTTGTCTTCATGGGCTTTAATATAGTTGAGCGTGAACCGGCCCCTCCTGGGCAGTTTACACTTAGTAGTTATATCCTCAACATATTCCATCCTCCTATCATGCGGCTGCCTTACATGAAAGTAGTGTTCGTCAGTATCATGCATCAATGAGTTCTGAAGAGCAAATTTTATTCCTTTTTCTTGTGGGTTTGACTTGACAAGGCAAAATCAAGAAATAGGAAGGAAAAGAGTAAGGAAGGCGATGATGGTGGTCCTCTGTAGCAACGTAAACGAAGCATCTGTACCGATTCTCCTTGTACTGATAGTGCATTACAAGGTCCAAGTCTCCTCTCCCCTACTCCACCATCCAAGGTGCTTGCTCTAACTTGGCAATGTGATATCTGGTTGCATGTTGCATATGGTTTCTAGCTCGTATTGCTCCTAATTAGTGTAAACTGCGTCTGCTTAGCTTACACATGATACATGTGAATATGACACGCTTTCCTGTTTTTGGTACATACTATATCTGTCTATCACACCATGTTCTTACATGAAACTACTCTTCTTGTGTATCCTGCATTAGTCACTTATGATGGGACACCTTTAAGTTGGCAGTGTGATATTGGTTTGCGTCTTGAATATGATTTCTAGCATGTACCACCTATGATGAGACAGTTTTAACTTGGCAGAGTGATATTGATTGCACCTTCCATATGGTGTCTTGTAGTGTTTCTAATTTGTTGAAGTGCCTTCTGCTTAGTTACCACATCATAGGTGTGAATATGTCAAGCTGTCCATTTTTTCATACATATTCCATCCTCGTATCATGACTCTGCCTTTCATCAGAGTAGTGTTCGTCAGTATCATGCATGAATGAGTTCTGAAGAGCGAATGATATTCTTTTTTCTTGTTGGTATGACCTCACAATGCAAAATCAATAAAGCTGAAGGAAATTGGCAACGCATTGGATGATGGTGGTCCTTCCGAGCAACTCAAACGGAGGTTCTCTACAGATTCTACTCTGCCATCCTCCCAACAAGATTCGCAAGACAACGCAAGGCTAGACAGTCAACGTAGCTATGCAGCTTTTTTTTTGACCCGGGCCTTAACCCCTTTCCATTAAAAGCATAACGGAAATACAAAGTTCACCGAATACAGACCCAGCATAAACGACTACAGCATAAGGAAGCTAGAAAGGGGTAAGGCGAGATCAAAGCACCACTGGGAAACCCACTATGAGCACTCATCATCGAGCAGCCCATTGCGGGGCGAAAACCCAGTGACACCGAGTATCACGCAAACCGCTAGACCTAAACAAATCAAGGTAATCTCCAACAGGAACCATCACAGTACAGCACCACCATGCCCGTAGGCCAACACACAGGAGGGAAAAAGCACTCGCACAGGAGTGAGACTAAACCAAACTGGCACACATCGACTTGAAGCTTTTGCATTGGTGGAGGAGTCTCAATTCATCGTTGATGGAGGCACACAAATCCTCCTCATCATTGAAGCATTCGATCTCAGCATCTTGGCTCCACGCTCCATGGACTCCCGCTCCTCACCAGCCATCAGACCTGCCCAGTATGTCAAAAAGCCACAAGCAGCATACACCACATTAAAAGGACTTTTAAGAGATTTGTGCTCAAAGGTAGCCTGATTGCGACTGATCCAAATTGCCCAACATATAGCTGTCAGTCCAAAAGTATAAAATTTAGCCCCATCAAGGAGGAAGATGTAACACCAGGAGAAGTACTGCCAAAGGTTGTTTGGACACAACGATGTGCCTAACACACACCCAACCGTCCTCCAAACCACCCAAGCAACAAGACAAGTAAAGAAGAGGTGCTGCGAGGTTTCCACCTCATTGCAGAACGAGCACTTAGGATTTCCTGCCCATTTACGTCTCTTCATAACATCTCGAGTCAAAACCGCATCTTAGAACAATTGCCAAAGAAAGATCTGAATCTTAAGAGGGATTTTTGCTTTCCATATCCATCTGAAATCACACTCCGCTAGGGTTCTCTCCAAATAGGTATAGACCGATTTGGTCGAGAATTTACCTTTTTTCCCCAACCTCCAGCTAATATGATCCGTCTCATCGGATAAATGCCAAGAGTTAACCACCTTAACAAGATCGTTCCACTGATCTGTAAGGGGAGGATGAAGGTTCCTTCTAAAAACATCGCTACCCTCAAAGTTTTTGAATTCAGCAACAGTAATCTCCTGATAATTACATATGCTGAATAAGGCCGAAAACTTGGTACGCAAGGGAGCATCACCCCTAATGGGGTCATTCCAGATTCTGGCTATATTCCCAGAGTTTAAAATCACTTCTCTACCCGCCATATATATCTCATTTACTTTTACAATAGCTTTCCATATGGGGGAGTCCCCAAACTTACTCTTCACCGAGGGAACCGTGTCATTTCTGAAGTATTTTGCATGGATTATCTCCTGCCAAAGGCCTTGTTGGGTTTCCAGTTTCCACCACCATTTGGTAAGGATACTGATGTTTTGCCTGTGCAAGTCTTTAACTCCCAAACCCCCTTTATTCTTAGATCTGCAAATTCTAGACCACCTGACCAAGTGGTATCTTCTCCGACCATCAGTCTCTTGCCAAAAGAACTTTTATATGTGGTAACTGTGTAGCTGATGAGCACATCTCCCCTACTCCACCATCACAGGTGCTTGCTCTAACTTGGCACTATTATATGTGGTTGCATGTTGCTATGATGTCTACCTTGTATTGGTTCTAACTTTGTTGAATTGCATCTGCTTACTTTACACATAATGCCTATGAATATGACATGTGTTCCTGTTTCTACATCAGACTACTATTCTTGCATATCCCGCATTAGTCACTTATGATAACGCACCTTTAAGTCGCCATTGTGATATTAGTTGTGTCTTGCACATGATTTCTAGCATGTACTACTTCTAATTTGTTGAAACGCCATACAGTTTGAACTTGGCAAGGTGATATTGCTTGCATCTCTCATATGGTGTCTAGCTTGCAGTGCTTCTAATTTGTTGAAATGCCTTCTGCTTAGTTACCACATCATAGGTGTGAATATGTCACACCGTCCTATTTTTCATACATATTCCAACCTCGCATCATCTCTTTGCCTTTCATCCAAGTAGTGTTCGTCAGTATCATGCATGAATGAGTTCTGAAGAGTGAATTTTATTCCTTTTTCTTATCGGTTTGACTTCACAATGCAAAATCATTACAACTGAAGGAAATTAGTCCGGCAGTGGATGATGGTGGTCCTTCGGAGCAACTCAAACAGGGGTTTCTACAGATTCTACTCCGCCATCCTCCCAACAAGATTCGCAAGACAACACAAGGATGGACAGTCAACGTAGCTGTGTAGATGATGAGCACATCTCCCCTACTCCACCATCATAGGTGCTTGCTCTAACTTGGCACTATTATATGTGGTTGCATGTTGCGTATGATGTCTAGCCTGTATTGCTTCTAACTTGAATTGCATCTGCTTACTTTACACATAATGCCTCTGAATATGACATGTGTTCCTGTTTCTAGAACATACATGTACATGATGAGCACATCTCCCCTACTCCACCATCACAAGTGCTTGCTCTTACTTGGAACTGTTATATGTGGTTGCGTTTTCCGTATGATGTCTAGTTTTATTGCTTCTGATTATGTTTAATTGCATCTGCGTAGCTTACAACTTATACCTGCAATGATCACTTACCCATAAGACACATTTAACTTGGGACTGTGATGTAGGTTGCATCTTGCATTGTCTTCTAGCTTGTACCGCTTCTAATTTTTTTGAAATGGCACTTACGACGAGACACTTTTTACCTGATAGAGTGATATTGGTTGCGTGTTCATATGGTGCCTAGCTTTCATGTCTTCTAATTTTGTTGAAATGCCTTCCGCTTACTATTTTTTCATACATATTCCATCCTCCTATCATATGTGTGAATATGAAACGCTGTCTTTTTTTGTATATATTCCATCCTCCTATCCTGTGCTTGCCTTACATCAAAGTAGTGTTCGTCTGTATCATGCATCAACCAGTTATGCAGAGCTAATTTTATTCATCTTCTTGTGGTTTTGACTTCATAAGGCAATATCAGAAAATAGGAAGGAAAAGAGTAAGTTAGGGGATGTTGGTAGTCCGCACCGACGCAAACAGAGACTCTCTAGATTTTCCACTACTACTGCTAATGAAGTTGAAGTCCCAAGTCTACATGATGAGTTCATCTCCCGTACTCCACCATCGCAGGTGCTTGCTCTAAGTTGACAGTGTGATAATTGGTTTCATGTTGCATATGTTGTCTAGCCTGTATTTCTTCTATTTTTATTAAATTGCACCTGCTGAGTTTATACGTTATACATGTGCATATGACATGGCTTTCTGTGTCTAGAATACACTGCATCTATCTATCATACCATGTTCTTACATCAAAGTACTGCTGTTGTGTATCCCGCATCAGTCACTCATGATTGGATGCTTTTAATATTGCAGTTTGATAGTGGTTGCATCTTGCATTGATTTCTATGTTGTACTGCTTCTATTTTTTCGAATTGCCGCTTATGACGAGACACTTTTAACTTGGCAGAGTAATATTGGTTGCATCTTTCATATGGTGTCTAGCTTACATTACTTCTATTTTCTTGAAAATCCTTCTGCTTAGTTTGCACATCGTAGCTGTGAATATGTCATGCCGTCATGTTTTTCGTACATATTCCATCCTCATACGGTTGTCTTACATCAAAGTATTGCTTGTCTGTATCATGCATCAATGAGTTCTGAAGAGTGATTTTATTCTTTTGTGTTGTGGGTACAGCTTGACATGGCAAAGTCAAAAAAGAGCAAGGAAAATAATATAGTAGGGAGTGCTGTTACTCGTCGGGTGAAACCGAAAAGGATCTGCCGTCGAGATTCTGCTGGTACTTATAGTGCAGTAGAAGGTCCAAGTCCACCGGCTAAATCTACAAACACAGTATCACCTGCTCCACTAGTTGCAGCATCCGCTTCAACTGTACCAGCATCTCAACCAGTTACTCGTTCGTTTGCTCCGGAACTGGATAGTTCCCAAGCTGCCTTCACACCTAACACTACTTCTGAAGCACTACTAACACAACAGGACTTGGCAAGATCAGATGAACCTCATGAGCATCAACACTAAGATGGTACCTAACCGAGTCAAGTTGCAGTTGCATGCTCCTTTATATGTACTCTCACAGTTTCATGTACACTAACACTTTCCATATTCGTTGTTGAACTAGCACCACGGCGCAAGCGGAAACAGACATCAGGGATAATGCTTGACAGATTAACAAAATCTAAAAGAGGAAGAATGGAGATCCATTTTGAGGCAGGTTTCAAAAGGCCACGCGATGCTACAAAGTCAGCCAAGTTAGTATCAGAGGCAGCCCTTGCCGTTAGGAATCATGCACACATCCTCCCAACGTGGATCTAGTACAGGAATGAGAAAGACAATACCCAGTTTAACATCTTCCTTGACCATTTATCCGTAAGTAATGTTATTCATCGCAATTAGTAATATTGTCTTGCTCTGTCCCATACTTTCTAGCTTCCTCCTAATATGACTCACATTCTTTTTTCAATAGATGATGTTCAAGTTGGATCCGAAAGATGATGCAACTAAACAAGCATGCACTCATGTTTTTCAGTCTGCTCTGCGACAGTATCGGTACCACCTTAGAAAATCTCACTTTGAAGGCAAGGCTAACAATGAAATCGCCCAAACATCTCCAGTGGAATATATTATAGATGAAGACTGGACAACCCTCGTTAAACACTGGTCTGATCCAAAGTATTAGGTAGGCTATATGTATTTGATTAGACCACATATTGAACTTGTATTTATGTATGTGCCTTACAAGTGTATCTTGTTCTAGGCTAACTGTTTGAAGAACAAAACCGACCGTTCTAAAGTGAAATTCCAACAGACAACAGGATCTCATAGCTATATTGCACACTACGAGGCTCTTGTAAATAGCTGCTTCCTTCTTTTTTGTGTGCCATATTATGGTATCTATATTGACTTGTTCCAAATACAGAGGAAAGCCCGTGCGGACCAAAAAGGACCTGAACCGAATGCAGTGCAAATCTTCAAGGATTGCCACACTAGCAAGATGAAGGGCATGAGCACACCAGTTCAAGCCGCTGTTGTAAGTCCTTACTCCTCCTGCCTTGAACTGATTGGTACTGCGATGTGTTCATTTAACTACTTGGTTTGCAACCAATGTCAGTTACTCTGTTCACTTTTATACACAGTTGTCTTAACATATCATTTCACCTTACATGGTTTAAAAGAGATGAAGGATATTCTTTTGGTCTTGATCTGTAATCTAGTTGTTATGTTCACGTGCGCACACAATGATAAAATAGCGTGTTTGTTTTATATCTGTTTGCCCATGATATGAATGATGTCATACTATGTTCATCCTACTTTAAACCATGTCTCTTTATCCTTAGATGTCAACGAATGTTAGGAAATAGACAATGCAGTAGGCATGCTACATGGACATATGTTCTGAAAGTGATTTTATTATGTAGTTGGCACTACAATACATGCTAATGTATTATAGTAGTTCACCAAAATAAGTTATGTATAAACGTTTTAACCTACTTTGTTTGTTTTTGTCTCATTAGTAAATTATCTGGTACACTAATCTACAAGTTCAAACTTTCAGGAAGCTATGGAACAAATGATTGAACAGCCACAACCACCTGAAGGTGACAAGGCTACTATAGGCACAATGTCACCTCTTGCTGCAGTGCGTCAGTATCTCTCCACTAACAGTGCAAAAAGCACCTTCCAGTGTAATTCTGGGTTGGTTGTCAAGGTAACCTCGTCCAAATCGCCTTCTGAACAGAATCTTCCTGCTAGACAGAGTGATATATTTGTGCTCCAGACACAAGTCCAATCCCTAATGGACTTTGTTTCGGAAACAAGAATAGTGGTTGAGAAATGTCGTCAAGATATGAATGGTTTTGAAACCAGACTATCAAACATTCACTTCGTTGTTCAAGAACAATGGCGGAAAAAAGGTGGAGATCGTGCTGCTCCATCAGATTCTACAGCCTGAAACATTAGCACTCAGGTCAAATAATCTGTGCTTCTATACATCTGATGGTGCTTTTATTTGGAAGGACTATAAACTTTATGCCAACAGGCCTTTTGTTGTATGGTTGGAATTTATTTTGTTGTGATACAACATTTGTGATGCTGCCACAGGCTGCAGTAATTATGATGCTATTTTTGTATATTGTAGGTTTATCTTAGTAATGTATTCGGCCGAAAGCTTCATAGGAGCCCAACATGCCAATATTCGTCGGGCCCATTCCAATTGGCGTAAAAACGATTACGGGCCGAAATTGGCATGTAGCCCACTAAAAATATCTGGGCCTAAATCAGCATAAGCTTTCATATTTTTCTGGTAGGCCTGTGCCCATAGTGGGCCTTTAATAGGCCTAAACATAATTTGGGCCCTCAGTAAAATTAGGAAGTTTACAGGTGTAAATATCTCGAGCCCATAAAAACATGGGCCTTTAATAGACCAAAAGTGAGATTGGGCCTTGATTGTGCCAAATAACCCACTGGACTTAGCAGGCCGAAATGGTGGCCCATTTACGATGCGAATCTTTAATAGGCCGAAATTCGGACGGGCCGTAAATGCACCGACCTAATACACGAGCCTTTAACGGGCCGGAACTTCTGCCGGGCTAGATTATCGTCATTTTTATATGGGCTGTTAATGGGCCCGATATGACGTTGGGCCACATATGGCCCATGGTTTACGTCCGGCGTTAACAGGCCAGAAATGACAACAGGCCGAAAGTGGCCCAAATCTATAGTGGGCCTCTAACAGGCCGAATGTCAGACATGGCCGAATATGACCCAAATCCTTTACGATCGTTTATGGGCCGAAAGTTTTCATTTCCTGTAAATGGGCCCAAATGAAGCCGGACCTTTAACAGGCCGGAAATATACCGGGCCATAATTCGGCCCAATTACTTAGCAGACAGTTAACGGGCCAGAAGTGACCATGGGCCGCGTTGATGACAAGTTTAGGAGAGGCTGTTGATAGGCCGATTTGACAGAGAATGTTGGGCCTTTAGCTGGGCCGGACCATTATGGTCTGCAGAATCTTGTGGGCCTTTAGCTGGGCCGGCCCATTGTGGTCCGCAAAATCTTGTGGGCCTTTAGCTAGGCCGGCCCATTATGGTCTGCAAATTTGTGTGGGCCTTTAGCTGGGCCGGCCCATTATGGTCTACTAAATTTTGTGGGCCTTTAGCTGGGCCGGCCCATTATGGCCCGCTAAATCTAATCTTATGGACCTTCGATTGAGCCGGCCCATTTAAAATTTATGGGCCACTTTTGGGCCGGTCCATGTGTCAACATATCATAGGCCCATCTCGACCGTTGCCTGAGTGACACGTGTGCCAACGCGGAGCTGATGCGTGGATCCGTCAGCCAATGAGGATTTTACAAGTGGAAAATCAACATTGGTCGTGGCTATTAACGGGTTATCGGATCCAAAATCCCACCCGATAGTTTAACGACGTTCCCTTACGGTGGATGCCATGTGTCGGTCACCCTTGACGAAAGCACTTCTATGACGTGTGATTTATCGTCATGGAAGTGGACACTTCCGTGATGATAATTTTGGTAATGTCATGGAACACTTCTACGACAGCACAGGTATGACTATCTTGATTCTGTCATAAATTTGTCATGGATGTACATGGATGACAGAAAACGCGACCTACTGTGACAAACACGTATCATCACGGAAGTGTATTTTTTTGTAGTGCTACTCCCAAGTCGAGGGTATCGACTACAGTGAAACCTTTGCTCCCGATGCTCACCTTGAATCCATTCGTTTGTTGATTGCTTACGCTTCTCATCATAATTTCAAGTTGCAACAAATGGATGTGAAGAGTGCTTTTCTTAATGGTCCTATTAATGAGTTGGTATATGTCAAGCAACCCCCCAGGTTCGAGGATCCCTACTTCCCCGATCATGTGTATCAACTCGATAAGGCACTCTATGGCCTCAAGCAGGGCCCACGTGCGTGGTATGACCACCTTACTGAGTTGTTGCAAGATCGTAGATTTGAAGTCGGGCAAATCGATCCCACTCTTTTTACTAACAAGGTCAAAGGGGAGTTGTTTGTGTGCCAACTATATGTTGATGATATTATCTTTGGTTCCTGTTGGGGATATGACTACTAAGTTAAACTGCCCAGGAGGGGCCGGATTAACTCACAAGGAGTCCTGTACAAGATCCCATGAAGACAAAGGCTGTGGCGCTTTAACTATGGAGGCTTAGAGGCCCAGAGCCCAATGGCGGGTTAGGGCCCATAGTAGTAAACCGCCATACATGTCTAACTTGTATTGTAAGTTAGGGAAAGGAAGAAACCGAGTCGGCCACTTGTATGAGCCGGCCTCGGGATTCTGTAAACCTGCGGGGCGTCAACCTGTGTATATATAGGGACGACCCGGCGGCGGTTCAGGGACAAGAAACAACAACTCGGGAACTAGGCAAAGCATATTTGCTCCCTGGTAATCGAGACCACATCAAAAACACCACAACTGGATCGTAGGCTTTTACCTTCACCGCAAGGGGCCGAACTAGTATAAACTCCCTGTGTCCTTTGTCTGGTTTAACCCCTTTAAGCTAATCTCGTTGCGATGGCTCCACTACTAAGTCCTTTCGTTAGGACATCTGACATGATAGTTCCACGACAGTTGGCGCCCACCGTGGGGCTATTGCACGATGGTTTTGAGTTCTTGAAGGGCAGCTTCGAGGGACTCAAGGGATACACGGTTGGCTGGATGACCTAGAGTCATCGCGGCAAGCTCTACATCGACGATGCAGGCTGGGGCCCCAAGGCCGGCTCAATTGAGTACGGGTTTCGGGTCCCCTTCGGAGGAATTCATGTCTTCATCAGCAAGATCGGCAAACCGGGCCCTGAGCCGGACATCTGCACTGACCTTGTCGAGACAGCTCAGCATGCAAGCCCTGCCCGGGTTCAGCCTGCCATGAAGCGGGCGTTCGTAGGATTCATCCACGGTGCCGGATCTGAATCGGTATCTGATGGTGAGACGACTATCTACTCCGACGGTGGATCATCTACCGAAGAGACTGAGTCGTTGTATCAAGTTGAGGGTTGTAACACCCCCAGTGTCATGCTACAGTAACCCTCTGTGATTAAGCTAATCATTTACCCAAACAGTGCTTAATCACCTTTGTCCAATATCCCATTTGAAATTCCAGTCAATTCAAATTCAAGTGAAGTTTGAAGTTGATCAAAAGTTGCCGGAAAAATGTTCATCATCTGTCAAAAATTCCATAACAATTATTTGTTAAGGAACACAACATCTCTTTGGTGCAGAGATGAACATTAGCAATTATAATAGCACCAATTCAGCTTTTTTTTACATGCTATGCTATTTTTTTTAAAAAAATACCAAATGAATTCTTCTGGTCTCCAAAATAATTGTGGCACTGTCTATGATCACCAGGGATTTAATGGGACACCTCCCAAATTTTTGCTAAGTGAAATAGTTGGCCAAATAATTCCCTTTCTCTCTTTGTAAATAAAAAAAAGGAAATAGAAAAGGGCCTAGCTACTACTGTGCACCTGTAGCCCATTGCTACAGTGCACAGCCCAGCCCACTCCTCCCCGCGGTCGTCCCCTTCCCCTGTTCACCCGACCAAGGCGCGCGCCCGCACGGTCGCCACCCGACCGCCTCGCCACCCCGCTGCTCGCGCCGAGGGGATAAGGCAGAGCCTCCTGGCCTCGTCAGCTCCCCATTCCCACTTGCGCCTCTCCTCCCCCAGATCCACCTTTCCCCTCTCCCTCACGCGCTCACTCCTCCCGAGCGCCACCGTCGCCGTGCGTCGGTTGATCCCGCGGCCACCGCTGTCCCCGGCCCTCTCCGATGAGTCCCCGAGCGCCGTCGTGCCCCGCGACGTCTTCCTCGACCACCGGACCAAGCCAGGAGCCCCCACAGCAAGCGCGGCGACCTCTTCTTCCTCCTCTGCTCTGACGAACGCCAGCGTCAAATTCGGCCACCTCGCGCCTGCCCCGAGCACACATACAGGCGCCCAGTGAGCTCCTCCTCCCTATCCCTCTCTGCCCGTGCTCTTCCTCGCGCCATGGCAGCCTCTGCCATCGCCGCCCGGACCTAGCTCCGCCGCATAGCTCGCCGTCGACGTTGTAGTCGCTGTCAGGCTCGCCCGAGCACGGGAACGTGCTCAGGTCCCCTCACCGCGGCCGCTCGTGCCACTAGATCCCATCCCCGTGGCCTCTGTCGCTCATCCCGCCTATGGCCAAACTTCGGCGGCAGCTAAGGTGCTCGCCGTCGTCGTATCGATCCTCCTCGAGACCAACCGGTGGCACCTGGCGATGCGCGCTGACGCCAGCTCTTGAATGTGACCGAAAACGCCGCGAACCGTGCCTTGTAGATGTTTTCCGGCCATCTCCGGCGGACTTCCGCCATGGGAATGGTCGCCGGCGCGACTCCGGTCGCCGTCCGACGTGGCGCTGATGCGGCAACCCTGGACCACGCCGCTGAGCCACTGCTACTGGGTCCCGCTAACCGTTGACCCAGTCAACTTGCTGACTAGGCATCCCTATGACGCTGACGTGCGGGCCCCACCGCTTAATCCTCTAATTAAAATGTTTTAATAATAAAAACTAATTAGTTTAGCCAATTAGGCTATGACAGGTGGGGTCCAGTAGCTAATTAACCTAGATTAGTTAGTTTAATACACTGTTAGGCTATCAGGGGCTGACATGTGGGTCCCACTGGACCCACAAGCCAGGTTTGGCTTGGTCAGCCGCCCTGCTGACTGCTGATGTCGCTGTGACGTCATGCTGACGCGATAAACCTTTCTGTTAATTTATTTAATTTCAGAAAATGTTTAAAACTTTGAAAATTCATAGAAATTAAACCGTATATCAGATGACAATGTTTTCTATATGAAAGTTGCTCAGAAAAATCCAACGAATCCGAATATGCGGACCGTTCATCTGTCACATGCCTCTAGCATGCTGAACATGAAACATTCCCCCTTCGGTCATTTGTCTGACATAGGTCCGGAACCGGGAATACATTCCCGGTTGAATTCCCCCTTCACCTATATCATGTAGCCATGCGTTAGGTCACACCCGGCGCAGCATATTGCCATGTTACGCTTTGTGATGCTACGTTTGCTTTATATTTACTGTTTCTTCCCCCTCTTCTCTCCGGTAGACCCCAAGACCGATGCTGCACCTGTGATCGACTACGTCGACGACGATCCCTCCTTGCCAGAGCAACCAGGCAAGCCCCCCGTTTGATCATCCCGATATCGCCCATTCCTTTATCTCATGCTTGCATTAGATTTTGCTACTGTTATTGTATGCTCCTATTCTGATGCATAGCCTGCTTTTTTATCTGTTGTTGTACCTTAACTGCTTATCCTAAACTACTTAGTATAGGTTGGTTAGTGGTCCATCAGTGACCCCCACCTTGTCCTTGTTGCCCCTGCTTCATCATTGAAGACCCGATCAACGGGATTGAAGACCAGGCCCCGGCACCGCACATCACTTTCCCCTTAGTTGCTCAACACTGCTGGGTTACTATCGAGTGCCGAGGGTGAGACCTCTACAGCACTTCTGATGTTAACCCTGTAGTGTAGCTATTCGGTCGTGGTCATCAAGGGTGATTCCGCCTTAACCACTTCCGATATGACTCTGTCGTGCAACCCCTCAAGTGTGAACCTCGGGGGTGATTCCTCTTACGTTCACCTTGATGATTACATTGAGTGGAATTCACCAGGGGTGATTCCTCGGGTTTTCCCCTTGATGTTTAGACACACAGTTACTATGATTACTATGACTTTACAGTGAACCATGTTACTAAAGACGGGTCGACCCTGAGGGGTACCCGCGCGAGCATAATTGCAAGTGATGAGGAGTCGGGTTGACCTGGAAGGTGCCCGTGAGGTAATTACGAGGCGTGGCCGGGCATTCTTAGCCCTTGCCGCAAGTCCTCGAGACGGGACAATGGGGTCACATCTTTCGTGAGTCTCTGCTTGTTACCGCGCGTTCCTAATCCACTACGATTTGGATATTTGATCCGAGGGGCCTCTGTCCTGATAGAACTAACCATCACGTGGGCATAGTATGGGCGTTCTGTGTCGTATACATCAGCCGAAGCTTAATAGACGTCAGCGACTGAGCGGCGCGCGCCGGGTTGGACTGCGTAAGCACCTACCTTGTTGAAGGAGGTAGCTAGGTCCGCTCACCGGCCGCGTACGCAACGTGCAGGAGTTTCCGGGGAGATGGCCCATGACCCCTGGGGGCATAGGTTTAGTCCAGCGTGCTGGCCTCTCTATTAAGCCTAGGTCGGGTTGCGGCGTATTGTTTGGCCGAGGCCGGGCATGACCCAGGAAAGTGTGTCCGGCCGGAGTTAAGCGAGCGTGGTGGGTAAGTTGGTGCACCCCTGCAGGGAAGAAAACATCTATCGATAGCCTGTCCTACGGTAACAGACACTTGGAGTTGTATCCCGATCGATACAACTAGAACTGGATACTTGTAATGAGACTGGATGGTGATGAGGATTGGTTTGTGATGATAACTAGATAGTATGGCTCTGGGATTGCTTTCTCGCAGGGTGTCGAGAAAGGATCTCTGGCCGAGGTTGATAACACTACTACTACTTTACTTTATGCTACTCTACTCCCTCCTATTTGCTGAAGATGGTGGTTTCCAGAAGATGCTAGTCTTCGATAGGACTAGGCCTTCTCTCTATTCTGGCATTTCTGCAGCCCAGTCCATATATATACAACCTTCCTTTGATAATGTTGCATATGTAGTGTACATCCTTGCTTGCGAGTACTTTGGATGAGTACTCATGGTTGCTTTGCTCCCCCTTTTCCCCCTTCTTTCTTCTTTCTGGTTGTTGCAACCAGATGGTGGAGTCCAGGAGCCAGACGCCACCTTTGACGACGACTGCTACTACCATGAGGGTGCCTACTACTACGTGAAGACCGCCGACGACCAGGAGTAGTTAGGAGGCTCCCAGGCAGGAGGCCTTGCCTTTTCGATCGTAGATGCTTTTGTGCTAGCCTTCTTAAGGCAAACTTGTCTAACTCATGTCTGTACTCAGATATTGTTGCTTCCGCAGACTCTTGTGTATTCGAGCTTATGTATTCGAGCCCTCGAGGCCCCTGGCTTGTAATATAAAGCTTGTATTATTTTAATTTGTGTCTAGAGTTGTGTTGTCATATCTTTCCGTGAGTCCTTGATCTTGATCGTACACATTTGCATGCATGATTAGTGTACGATTGAATCGAGGGCGTCACAAGTTGGTATCAGAGCCGACTGCCTGTAGGTAGCCCCCTTTCGAACTCCTTGGCCGAAGTTGAGTCTAGTCACTGAAAAACTTTTACTAACGTTGGCTGTGTGGCTCACGGGCCCACGTCACCAATTGGGTGGTATTAAGATCTTTTATTCCTCGTCTATATTCTGGGATTATGATCTCTCTTCCATTCGGGTTAAACAATTTTTGCTAACTCTGACATTAGGTTCTCGTACCCACTTCCTCCCGGAGAGCCCCGACATTACCGATGATCGCCTGCTTCACCATAAGACTTCGAAGTTACTCTCTGATGTTCTCTCGAGACTTGTGCATCGCTTTTTGAAATTCCCTTCCATCGGTAAATCCCTAGGGATAGCTACATACACCCGTCATTAATACATCATTTTTCTATTTGCTCTTGTTATTACAAGATGCATCGAAATACACTCTGATGTTTCGAGAATCCATTGTGCCTGCTGCCTTGCAGCTCCTGTTCCATATGAATACATCTAAGGATAATTCCTCACACTTATCGAGGATTTGTTCATTCCTAGTTGATCAAGTGATTCACAAGATACTTTGAAATACTATCCGATCTTCCAAGAATCCTCTTCAAACTATTGCTCTACAAATACTTGTCTGCTTGCATTATGGATGATTTTCATATGTGTAGCAATATTCATTATTATCCTTTGACACCATCATTTTGATCCTATCGTTTCAACATGTGTGTGAAAGCACGCAATCATCACTTGATCCTTCTAAATTATCTTTCTGGCTCAGACGTCATTTCGAACATGAGCTAGTTCTTGACCAATCTATCTGTCGTCAATTGTGCCCCTGGGTCTATTCTACTTATCCATCCTTGATCAGAGCGTTTGCTTCTGATCCTTCATTTTGGAAATCATAGTTCCTTTGTTATCTAAGCATCGAATTATTCAGATGTTCTATAACCCGATGCCTTTGCATTCTTTCTTCCTTGGATTGAGTACTGATACTCACATCAGCTCCATTTTGGACCGGCAGGCCCATTGTCGGGTTATTATCCGATAGTATCCTTCACATTCAAAATTCTTGTGAGTTATTCCCATGATACATAATGTCTTTGACAATTTGTACCCTCTGCTTTTGTCAACCATGCTCTCCTTCGAACATGTGTTAATTGTGTTGGAAATATGCCCTAGAGGCAATAATAAATTGATTATTATTATATTTCCTTGTTCATGATAATCGTTTATTATCCATGCTAGAATTGTATTGATAGGAAACTCAGATACATGTGTGGATACATAGACAACACCATGTCCCTAGTAAGCCTCTAGTTGACTAGCTCGTTAATCAATAGATGGTTACGGTTTCCTGACCATGGACATTGGATGTCGTTGATAACGGGATCACATCATTAGGAGAATGATGTGATGGACAAGACCCAATCCTAAGCCTAGCACAAGATCATGTAGTTCGTATGCTAAAGCTTTTCTAATGTCAAGTATCATTTCCTTAGACCATGAGATTGTGCAACTCCCGGATACCGTAGGAGTGCTTTGGGTGTGCCAAACGTCACAACGTAACTGGGTGGCTATAAAGGTATACTACGGGTATCTCTGAAAGTGTCTGTTGGGTTGGCACGAATCGAGATTGGGATTTTGTCACTCCGTGTAAGCGGAGAGGTATCTCTGGGCCCACTCGGTAGGACATCATCATAATGTGCACAATGTGACCAAGGGGTTGATCACGGGATGATGTGTTACGGAACGAGTAAAGAGACTTGCCGGTAACGAGATTGAACAAGGTATTGGTATACCGACGATCGAATCTCGGGCAAGTACCATACCGCTAGACAAAGGGAATTGTATACGGGATTGATTGAGTCCTTGACATCGTGGTTCATCCGATGAGATCATCGTGGAACATGTGGGAGCCAACATGGGTATCCAGATCCCGCTGTTGGTTATTGACCGGAGAACATCTCGGTCATGACTACATGTCTCCCGAACCCGTAGGGTCTACACACTTAAGGTTCGATGATGCTAGGGTTATAAAGGAAGTTTGTATGTGGTTACCGAATGTTGTTCGGAGTCCCGGATGAGATCCCGGACATCACGAGGAGTTCCGGAATGGTCCGGAGGTAAAGATTTATATATAGGAAGTCCTGTTTCGGCCATCGGGACAAGTTTCGGGGTCATCGGTATTGTACCGGGACCACCGGAAGGGTCCCGGGGGCCCACCGGGTGGGGCCACCTGCCCCGGGGGGGCACATGGGCTGTAGGGGGTGCGCCTTGGCCTACATGGGCCAAGGGCACCAGCCCCTAGAGGCCCATGCGCCAAGATAAAGGAAAAAGGGGAGAGTCCTAAAGGGGGAAGGCACCTCCGAGGTGCCTTGGGGAGGATGGACTCCTTCCCCCTCCTTAGCCGCACCCCTTCCTTGGAGGAGGGGGCAAGGCTGCGCCTCCCCCCTCTCCCCTGCCCCTATATATAGTGGAGGGGAGGGAGGGCATCCATACCTGAGCCCTTGGCGCCTCCCTCCCTCCCGTGACACCTCCTCCTCTCCCGTAGGTGCTTGGCGAAGCCCTGCAGGATTGCCACGCTCCTCCATCACCACCACGCCGTTGTGCTGCTGCTGGATGGAGTCTTCCTCAACCTCTCCCTCTCCCCTTGCTGGATCAAGGCGTGGGAGACATCGTCGAGCTGTACGTGTGTTGAACGCGGAGGTGCCGTCCGTTCGGCACTAGGATCATCGGTGATCTGAATCACGACGAGTACGACTCCATCAACCCCGTTCACTTGAACGCTTCCGCTTAGCGATCTACAAGGGTATGTAGATGCACTCTCCTTTCTACTCGTTGCTGGTCTCTCCATAGATAGATCTTGGTGATACGTAGGAAAATTTTGAATTTCTGCTACGTTCCCCAACAGTGGCATCATGAGCTAGGTCTATTGCGTAGATTCTTTGCACGAGTAGAACACAAAGTAGTTGTGGGCGTCGATATTGTTCAATATGCTTGCCGTTACTAGTCTTATCTTGATTCGGCGGCATCGTGGGATGAAGCGGCCCGGACAAACCTTACACGTACGCTTACGTGAGACCGGTTCCACCGACAAACATGCACTAGTTGCATAAGGTGGCTGGCGGGTGTCTGTCTCTCCCACTTTAGTCGGATCGGATTCGATGAAAAGGGTCCTTATGAAGGGTAAATAGCAATTGGCATATCACGTTGTGGTTCATGCGTAGGTAAGAAACGTTCTTGCTAGAAACCCATAGCAGCCACGTAAAACATGCAAACAACAATTAGAGGACGTCTAACTTGTTTTTGCAGGGTATGCTATGTGATGTGATATGGCCAAAAAGGATGTGATGAATGATATATGTGATGTATGAGATTGATCATGTTCTTGTAATAGGAATCACGACTTGCATGTCGATGAGTATGACAACCGGCAGGAGCCATAGGAGTTGTCTTTATTTATTTGTGACCTGCGTGTCAACTTAAACGTCATGTAATTACTTTACTTTATTGCTAACCGTTAGCCATAGTAGTAGAAGTAATAGTTGGCGAGGCAACTTCATGAAGACACGATGATGGAGATCATGATGATGGAGATCATGGTGTCATGCCGGTGACGATGATGATCATGGAGCCCCGAAGATGGAGATCAAAAGGAGCAAAGTGATGATGGCCATATCATGTCACTGTTTGATTGCATGTGATGTTTATCATGTTTATACATCTTATTTGCTTAGAACGACGATAGTAAATAAGATGATCCCTTACAACAATTTCAAGAAGTGTTCTCCCCTAACTGTGCACCGTTGCGACAGTTCGTGTTTCGAAGCACCACGTGATGATCGGGTGTTAGATTCTAACGTTCACATACAACGGGTGTAAGACAGATATACACACGCGAAACACTTAGGGTTAACTTGACGAGCCTAGCATGTACAGACATGGCCTCGGAACACGGAGACCGAAAGGTCGAACATGAGTCATATAGAAGATACGATCAACATGAAGATGTTCACCGATGATGACTAGTCCGTCTCACATGATGATCGGACACGGCCTAGTTTGACTCGGATCATGTAATCACTTAGATGACTAGAGGGATGTCTATCTGAGTGGGAGTTCATAAGATGAACTTAATTATCCTGAACATTGTCAAAAGGTTTTTGCAAATTATGTCGTAGCTCACGCTATAGTTCTACTGTTTAGATATGTTCCTAGAGAAAAATTAGTTGAAAGTTGATAGTAGCAATTATGCGGACTAGGTCCGTAAACTGAGGATTGTCCTCATTGCTTCATAGAAGGCTTATGTCCTTAATGCACCGCTCAGTGTGCTGAACCTCGAACGTTGTCTGTGGTTGTTGCGAACATCTGACATACACGTTTTGATAACTACGTGATAGTTCAGTTAAACGGTTTAGAGTTGAGGCACCAAAGACGTTTTTTGAAACATCGCGAAACATATGAGATGTTTTGAGGGCTGAAATTGGGATTTCAGGCTCGTGCCCATGTCAAGAGGTATAAGACCTCCGATGACTTTCTTAACCTGCAAACTAAGGAGAAAAGCTCAATTGTTGAGCTTGTGCTCAGATTGTCTGAGTACAACAATCATTTGAATCGAGTAGGAGTTGATCTTCCAGATAAGACAGTGATGGTTCTCCAAAGTCATTGCCACCAAGCTGTTAGAGCTTTGTGATGAACTATAACATATCAGGGATAGATATGATGATCCTTGAGGTATTCGCGATGTTTGACACCGCGAAAGTAGAAATCAAGAAGGAGCATCAATTGTTGATGGTTGGTGAAACCACTAGTTTCAAGAAGGGCAAGGGCAAGAAGGGATACTTCATGAAACGGCAAATCAGCTGCTGCTCTAGTGAAGAAACCCAAGGTAAAACCCAAACCCGAGACTAAGTGCTTCTGTAATAAGGGGAACAACCACTAGAGCAGAATTACCCTAGATACTTGGTAGATAAGAAGGCTGGCAAGGTCTATAGAAGTATATTGGATATACATTGTGTTAATGTGTACTTTGCTAGTACTCCTAGTAGCACCAGGGTATTAGATACCGGTTCAGTTGCTAAGTGTTAGTGACTCGAAACAAAAGGCTACGGAATAAACGGAGACTAGCTAAAGGTGAGCTGATGATATGTGTTGGAAGTTTTTTCCAAGCTTGATATGATCAAGCATCGCACGCTCCCTCTACCAAAGAGATTGGTGTTAAACCTAAATAATTGTTATTTGGTGTTTGCGTTGAGCATAGACATGATTGGATTACGTCTATCGCAATACGGCTATTCATTTAAGGAGAATAATGGTTACTCTGTTTATTTGAATAATACCTTCAATGGTCTTACACCTAAAATGAATGGTTTATTAAATCTCGATCGTAGTAATACACATGTTCATGCCAAAAGATAGTAATGATAGTACCACCTACTTGTGGCACTGCCACGTAAGTCATATCGGTATAAAACGCATGAAGAAGCTCCATATTGATGGATCTTTGGGCTCACTCGTTTTTGAAAAGTTTGAGACATGCGAACCATGTCTATTGGTGTATATGCATGAAGAAACTCCATGCAAATGGACCGTTTTGACTCACTTGATTTTGAATCACTTGGGACATGCAAATCATACCACACGGGCAAGATGACTGAAAAGCCTCGTTTTCAGTAAGATGGAACAAGATAGCAACTTGTTGGAAGTAACACATTTTGATGTGTGCAGTCCAATGAGTGATGAGGCATGCAATGAATATCATTATGTTCTTACTTCACAGATGATTCGAGTAGATGTTGAGAATATTTACTTGATGAAACACAAGTCTGAATTATTGAATGGTTCAAGTAATTTCAGAGTGAAGTAGAAGATCATTGTGACAAGAGGATAAAATGTCTATGATATGATCATAGAGATGAATATCTGAGTTACGAGTTTTGGCACGCAATTAAGACATTGTGGAAATTGTTTCACAATTAATACCGCCTGGAACACCATAGTGTGATGGTGTGTCCGAACATCATAGTTGCATCCTATTGAATATGGTGCGTACCATGATGTCTCTTATCGAATTACCAATATCGTTCATGGGTTAGGCATTAGAGACAACCGCACTCACTTTAATAGGGCACCACGAAATTCCGTTGAGATAACACCGTTTGGAGAAACCTAAGTTGTCGTTTCTTAAAAGTTTGGGGCTGCGACGCTTATGTGAAAAGGTTTCAGGTTGATAAGCTCGAACCCAAAGCGGACAAAATGCATCTTCATAGGACACCCAAAACAGTTGGGTATACCTCCTAATTCAGATCCGAAAGCAATAGGAATTGTTTCTTGAATCGGGTCCTTTCTCGAGGAAAAGTTTCTCTCGAAAAGTTGAGTGGGAGGATGGTGGAGACTTGATGAGGTTATTGAACCGTCACTTCAACAAGTGTGTAGCAGGGCACAGGAAGTTGTTCCTGTGGCACGTACACCAACTGAAGTGGAAGCTTATGATAGTGATCATGAAACTTCGGATCGAGTCACTACCAAACCTCGTGGGATGACAAGGATGCGTACTACTTCAGAGTGGTACGTAATCCTGTCTTGGAAGTCATGTTGCTAGACAACAATGAACCTACGAGCTATGGAGAAGCGATGGTGGGCCCGGATTCCGATAAATGGCTCAAGGCCATAAAACCCGAGAGAGGATCCATGTATGAAAACAAAGTGTAGACTTTGGAAGAACTACTTGATGGTCATAAGGCTGTTAGGTACATATGGATTTTGAAAGGAAGACAGACAATGATGGTAAGTGTCACCATTGAGAAAGCTCGACTTGTCGTTAAGATGTTTTTCGACAAGTTCAAGGAGTTGACTACGATGAGACTTTCTCACTCGTAGCGATGCTAAGAGTCTGTTGGAATTATATTAGCAATTACTGCATTATTTATGAAATCTTGCAGATAGGATGTCAAAACATTGTTTCCTCGACGATTCTTGAGGAAAGGTTGTATGTGATACAACCAGAAGGTTTTGTCTATCCTGAAATATGCTAATAAGTATGCAAAGCTCCAGCAATCCTTCTGAGGACTGGAGTGAGCATCTCGGAGTTGGAATGTATGCTTTGATGATGATCAAAGATTTTGGGTGTATACAAAGTTTATGAGAAACTTGTATTTCCAAAGAATTGAGTGGGAGCACTATAGAATTTCTGATGAGTATATGTTGTTGACATATTAATGATCAGAAATGACGTAGAATTTCTGGAAAGCATATAGGGTTATTTGGAAAGTGTTTTCAATGGAAAACCTGGATTAAGCTACTTGAACATTGAGCATCAAGATCTATGAGGATAGATCAAAACGCTTAATAGTACTTTCAAATGAGCACATGCCTTGACGTGATCTTGAAGGTGTTCAAGATGGATCAGTCAAAGAAGGAGTTCTTGCCTGAGTTGTAAGGTATGAAGTTAAGACTTAAAGCTCGACCATGGCAGAATAGAGAGAAAGGACTAAGGTCGTCCCCTATGCATAAGATGTAGGCTCTACAGTATGCTATGCTGTGTACCGCACCTGAAGTGTGCTTTACCATGAGTCAGTCAAGGGGTACAAGAGTGATCCAAGAATGGATCACAGGACAGCGGTCAAAGTTATCCTTAGTAACTAGTGGACTAAGGAATTTTCTCAATTATGGAGGTGGTAAAGGGGTTCGTCGTAAAGGGTTACGTCGATGCAAGCTTAACACCTATCCAGATAGCTCTGAGTAGAGATACCGGATACGTATAATGGAGCAACAATTTAGAATAGCTCCAAGTAGAACAGTTATTTGGAATAGCTCCAAATAGAACGTGGTAGCTGCATCTAGGAGATGACATAGAGATTTCTAAAGCACACACGGATCTAAAAGGTTCAGACCCGTTGACTATAACCTCTCTCACAAGCATAACATGATCAAACCCAGAACTCATCGAGTGTTAATCACATGGTAAATGTGAACTAGATTATTGACTCTAGTAAACTCTTTGGGTGTTAGTCACATGGGGATGTGACCTTGAGTGTTAATCACATATCTATGTGAACTAGATTATTGACTCTAGTGCAAGTGGGAGACTGTTGGAAATATGCCCTAGAGGCAATAATAAATTGATTATTATTATATTTCCTTGTTCATGATAATCGTTTATTATCCATGCTAGAATTGTATTGATAGGAAACTCAGATACATGTGTGGATACATAGACAACACCATGTCCCTAGTAAGCCTCTAGTTGACTAGCTCGTTAATCAATAGATGGTTACGGTTTCCTGACCATGGACATTGGATGTCGTTGATAACGGGATCACATCATTAGGAGAATGATGTGATGGACAAGACCCAATCCTAAGCCTAGCACAAGATCATGTAGTTCGTATGCTAAAACTTTTCTAATGTCAAGTATCATTTCCTTAGACCATGAGATTGTGCAACTCCCGGATACCGTAGGAGTGCTTTGGGTGTGCCAAACGTCACAACGTAACTGGGTGGCTATAAAGGTATACTACGGGTATCTCTGAAAGTGTCTGTTGGGTTGGCACAAATCGAGATTGGGATTTTGTCACTCCGTGTAAGCGGAGAGGTATCTCTGGGCCCACTCGGTAGGACATCATCATAATGTGCACAATGTGACCAAGGGGTTGATCACGGGATGATGTGTTACGGAACGAGTAAAGAGACTTGCCGGTAACGAGATTGAACAAGGTATCGGTATACCGACGATCGAATCTCGGGCAAGTACCATACCGCTAGACAAAGGGAATTGTATACGGGATTGATTGAGTCCTTGACATCGTGGTTCATTCGATGAGATCATCGTGGAACATGTGGGAGCCAACATGGGTATCCAGATCCCGCTGTTGGTTATTGACCGGAGAACATCTCGGTCATGACTACATGTCTCCCGAACCCGTAGGGTCTACACACTTAAGGTTCGATGACGCTAGGGTTATAAAGGAAGTTTGTATGTGGTTACCGAATGTTGTTCGGAGTCCCGGATGAGATCCCGGACGTCACGAGGAGTTCCGGAATGGTCCGGAGGTAAAGATTTATATATAGGAAGTCCTGTTTCGGCCATCGGGACAAGTTTCGGGGTCATCGGTATTGTACCGGGACCACCGGAAGGGTCCCGGGGGCCCACCGGGTGGGGCCACCTGCCCCGGGGGCCACATGGGCTGTAGGGGGTGCGCCTTGGCCTACATGGGCCAAGGGCACCAGCCCCCAGAGGCCCATGCGCCAAGATATAGGAAAAAGGGGAGAGTCCTAAAGGGGGAAGGCACCTCCGAGGTGCCTTGGGGAGGATGGACTCCTCCCCCCTCTTAGCCGCACCCCTTCCTTGGAGGAAGGGGCAAGGCTGCGCCTCCCCCCTCTCCCCTGCCCCTATATATAGTGGAGGGGAGGGAGGGCATCCATACCTGAGCCCTTGGCGCCTCCCTCCCTCCCGTGACACCTCCTCCTCTCCCGTAGGTGCTTGGCGAAGCCCTGCAGGATTGCCACGCTCCTCCATCACCACCACGCCGTTGTGCTGCTGCTGGATGGAGTCTTCCTCAACCTCTCCCTCTCTCCTTGCTGGATCAAGGCGTGGGAGACATCGTCGAGCTGTACGTGTGTTGAACGCGGAGGTGCCGTCCGTTCGGCACTAGGATCATCGGTGATCTGAATCACGACGAGTACGACTCCATCAACCCCGTTCACTTGAACGCTTCCGCTTAGCGATCTACAAGGGTATGTAGATGCACTCTCCTTTCTACTCGTTGCTGGTCTCTCCATAGATAGATCTTGGTGATACGTAGGAAAATTTTGAATTTCTGCTACGTTCCCCAACAAATTGATCCTAAAGTTCATGGTATATGTCCTAAGATGCCCCGATGGGTTGGACCTATGCCTTCCTTAATGTGTGAACCCGAAAGGTTTCATGGGTCATACTCCTCTGGTAATTCACCATGTAGGTTTTTGACACTGAAATCATTTTTAGAGCAGTGAACGAAAGGTTATGCATTGAAGAAGTGGGAGTCGACCTTGAACTTTTTGTTCATGCCCATAGACATGATGTAGATCTTATCATGGAAGCTTCTCGTGAAAATAATTACCCCCTTGGTATAAGTTCATATTATATCTGAGGTTTGGTTTTCTATAATCGTGGTTCCGGCCATATTGATATTCTTTGATTCCTTTTCTCGGACAAGTTAAAGCACTTGTCTTCTACAGATCAATGCATCTCCGCAACCTCTATTTTGATCTACCTCAAGTATTGCCCCCTGTTATCTTGAGGATATTGTGTCATTGCACTAACTCTTATGAATTCTCATTGGAATGATACTCCATCACTTCATTCATAGCCTGATCGGCTATATCATTATCGAGCTATTTTTAACTGTGCTACCCGGTCCTTCTTCCCGGAGCACAACTCCCGATGACGAGCTAAGCTTGCGTCGATCTTTCGCATCCTATCATTTCATCTCGAACAACAAGTTTGATTTCAAGCTTGTGTCGAATCCGTGGTTCTCATAGCCTTTTACTTCATCCTTCCTTTTGCTTAATGTTGTCGCTGCTCGATGGCATCTTCATAGAGTCTCTCAACAAAATTTGTCGTGATCACCGTTAACATTTTGACTTCTTCCAGCATATCAATTGAATTAATGGTGATAAATACCATCCTTCCCCCTCGATGATTTGAATTATCATCGACAACATTCTTGCCTTCCCCAACACAACCTTGTTCATATAATTTTGGAAATACATCCTTTTTGACATGCC
This sequence comes from Triticum dicoccoides, assembly GCF_002162155.2. Taxonomy (NCBI): domain Eukaryota; kingdom Viridiplantae; phylum Streptophyta; class Magnoliopsida; order Poales; family Poaceae; genus Triticum; species Triticum dicoccoides. Next base: position 571,902,633 of record NC_041383.1, on the reverse strand, counting down.
GATGGATAGTTGCTGAGCCCGTCGGCCACACCCTCATCTTTTCCTTGCTGAAATTGTATGACTTATTTCTAAGTTGTTTCCGATGGATCCTTTGTGTATCCGAAGTCTGACATTTCCCTGATGACCATGTCAACACTATCCCGAAGCATGTGTGTGGTACTCCGATAATCAACAAGAACATTTGGGAGTGCAATGCTAACTGTTCTTGATGATTTATCCAAACACCGTTGTATGGATAAGCCTCATAAATTCCTTGCCCCTTTGTCTAAATGCTTTAATACTCGGAGCCCTATCATGCTCTGCCTTTCCTTGGGAAAGTTATACCCTAATACTTGGGTATAAACACCTTTCCTTTCCATTGGTCTGATTATCCTAATAACCACTTATTTCCTTTCCATTGTTTTGTTTAACCTTCTTGTGATCTATATGATATAAGCAGGAATAATTCCCTGCTTATAAAACACCCCGATGTACAACCTTGTCAGTGAGACCATGTTACTATTGTTGGTGACATTCCGGTAGCCACCGTTGGATGAGAACTTTGCCTATTGGTTCGCCTCATCTTAACGAGCAGGAAAATGGTTCTCTTCGTCCCTCGCCCTTGGTACCAAACTTTGTTGCCAACATAACAGACATGATATCCTCTGACCTGCCTTGCTATCATGACCGTGCAAGATGCCACTATGCTTCCTACCTTTAACCCACATGGTGGGCCCATAACCTACAATTCCACAGGATCGTAACCTGACTCTCCTTACACCATGTTGCCAAAGATATTCCTCGCTCTTGGCTCTGTAAGTAATTCATGAGCCACCTTCCTAGTGATCTATTCTAGTATCAAACGCAATAATTTTTGTTGTTGTTGTTGTTGCTCTGGACCCCTTTTCACCTTTTCATTAGGCATCGAATGATTGCCTGCCCGTTAAAACTTCTCATGGTACCCTCATACTTTGCTCTCGACGTTTTATTTAAGTTCAACTCGAGAGATACTTCCGCCTCATTCCCTGATTTGTTCACCAGATAATTAACCCTATAAGGGTCAGTTCTCCCGAAGTTACTCTTTACTTCCCCACTTAAATCTCGGGACGAGATTTCTTGTAGTGGAGGAGATTTGTAACACCCCCAGTGTCATGCTACAGTAACCCTCTGTGATTAAGCTAATCATTTACCCAAAAAGTGCTTAATCACCTTTGTCCAATATCCCATTTGAAATTCCAGTCAATTCAAATTCAAGTGAAGTTTGAAGTTGATCAAAAGTTGCCGGAAAAATGTTCATCATCTGTCAAAAATTTCATAACAATTATTTGTTAAGGAACACAACATCACTTTGGTGCAAAGATGAACATTAGCAATTATAACAACACCAATTCAGCTTTTTTACATGCTATCCTATTTTTTTTAAAATACCAAATGAATTCTTCCGGTCTCCAAAATAATTGTGGCACTGTCTATGATCACCAGGGATTTAATGGGACACCTACAAAATTTTTGCTAAGTGAAATAGTTGGCCAAATAATTCCCTTTCTCTCTCTGTAAATAAAAAAAGGAAATAGAAAAGGGCCTAGCTATTACTGTGCACATGTAGCCCATTGCTACAGTGCACAGCCCAGCCCACTCCTCCCCGCGGTCGTCCGCTTCCCCTGTTCACCCGTCCGAGGCGCGCGGCCGCGCGGTCGCCGCCCGACCACCTTGCCACCCCGCTGCTCGCGCCGAGGGGATAAGGCCGAGCCTCCTGGCCTCGTCAGCTCCCCACTCCCACTTGCGCCTCTCCTCCCCCAGATCCACCTTTCCCCTCTCCCTCACGCGCTCACTCCTCCCGAGCGCCACCGTCGCTGTGCGTCGGTTGATCCCGCGGCCACTGCTATCCCCGGCCCTCTCCGACGAGTCCCCGAGCGCCGTCGTGCCCCGCGACGTCTTCCTCGACCACCGGACTAAGCCAGGAGCCCCCACAGCAAGCGCGGCGACCTCTTCTTCCTGCTCTGCTCCGACGAACGCCGGCGTCGAATTCGGCCACCTCGCGCCTGCCCCGAGCCCACTGAGCACACCTACAGGCGCCCAGTGAGCTCCTCCTTCCTACCCCTCTCTCCCCGTGCTCTTCCTCGCGCCATGGCAGCCTCTGCCATCACCGCCCGAACCTAGCTCCGCCGCATAGCTCGCCGTCGACGTTGTAGTCGCTGTCAGGCTCGCCTGAGCACGAGAATGTGCTCAGGTCCCCTCAGGGCATCTCCAGCCGTTGGCCCCCCAGGAGGGGCAAAAAATCGCCCCCTGGGGGCGCACCAGTGCTAAACCACGCACTGGGGGCGTGATGCCCCCCAGTCGCGGTGCCCACGGTTAGTCAAAAAAGTCAAATACGGCGCAAAAATGACTCAAATTTAACGCAAACATCGGCGAGTTCGTTCAAACTTAAACATATTTTACAAAAAAAGAAAAAAACTACCACGGGCTACCCCCGCCGTCTCCCTCGCCGCCCGCCTCGCCGCCCGCCCACGCGGTTCTACATGCCGAGGAGGCTGTAGAACCGCGTGTAGTCACCGCCGTCTTCGTCATCGTCGTCGTCGTCATCGCCACCCCCGCCTACGCCTCCGCCGTCCCTGCTGCATCCCTCCCCCTGATGTACTCGAGGACGGCCTCCAACGTGCGCCCGGGCATGCCCCACCACCGATGCCGGCCGGCGGCGTTGAGCCTGCCGGAGGGCATGATGCCGTTGGTGGCCTCGAGCTGCTGGGCGTGACGGCGGCGGAAGTAAGGGTCCCAGAGCAGGCTGTCGGGGACGTACCGTGGCCCCCCCTCGCCGCACGCGGCAGGTTCGAGCGGATGCGTGCGATCTCCGCACGCCGCACCGCGCCGGTGGGTACCGGGGGCACCGGCACGCCACCCGTGCTGATCCTCCACGCCCCGGGCACCCGCATGTCCGGCGCGACCGAGTACTTGACCTCGTAAAGGAGGCGGGCCTCGTCTTCATGAAGATGGCGGCGGCCGAAGCCGTTCGCCGCCGCGCCGTCGCCTGGGAAGCGCTCGGCCATGGGTGTGAACTGGAGACGGCGAAAGAGAGGAGAGGAGAGGGAGGAACGAAGACGGCGGGAGAGTGTGAGTCGCCGAGTGCGCCGGGGCGCGTCATATATAGGCCGAGGCGCGCGTGCCACCGTGTGTACGCGTGGCGGGCGAGGGAGGGCGAGGGACGCATGTCGTCCGGTCTTCACTGCACCACCCGTGAGGCATCAATGGTGCAGGCTGACCGGCGCGGCAGCGCGCGGCAGCTCTGGCATTGATTCGCCGCGGGAAACGAGGCGATGAGGATGACGAAGGGCCGAGAAGAGAGCCGTGTCGCTGACGCAGCGGGCCCGCGGCTTTTTCGCGCCAAAATAGTTCGCCTGGCGCCCCCGGGCGCCCCCCAGCACGCCGGGTTCGGGCTGAGTCCGCCGGCGCTGTTTTCGGCCCAAGCCGGCGAAAATCGGGCTCCTGGGGGCGCGACTGGGCCGTTTTTTCGGCGCCGGCGCGAAAAAAACGCCTGGGGAGGCCTTCCTGGGGGCGCGGCTGGAGATGCCCTCACCGTGGCCGCTCGTGCCGCTAGATCCCATCCCCGTAGCCTCTGTCGCTCATCCCGGCTATGGCCGAACTTCTGCGGCCGCTAAGGTGCTCGCCGTCGTTGTATCGAGCCTCCCTGAGACCAACCGGTGGCACCTGGCGATGCGCGCCGACGCTAGCTCTGGAACGTGACCAAAAACGCGGCGAACCGTGCCTTGTAGCCATTTTCCGGCCATCTCCGGCGGACTTCCGCCACGGGAATGGTCGCCGGCGCGACTCCGGTCGCTGTCCGACGTGGCGCTGACGCGGCAACCCTGGACCACGCCGCTGAGCCACTGCCACTGGGTCCCGCTAACCATTGACCCAATCAACTGGCTGACTAGGCGTCCCTATGACGCTGACGTGCGGGCCCCACCGCTTAATCCTCTAATTAAAATGTCTTAATAATTAAAACTAATTACTTTAGCCAATTAGGCTATGACAGGTGGGGTCCAGTAGCTAATCAACCTAGATTAGTTAGTTTAATACACTGTTAGGCTATCAGGGACTGACATGTGGGTCCCACTGGACCCATAGGCCAGGTTTGGCTTGGTCAGCCGCCCTGCTGCCGCTGATGTCGCTGTGACATCATGCTAACGCAATAAACCTTTCTGTTAATTTATTTAATTTTAGAAAATGTTTAAAACTTTGAAAATTCATAGAAATTAAACCGTATATCAGATGAAAATGTTTTCTATATGAAAGTTGCTCAGAAAAATCCAACGAATCCGAATATGCGGTCCGTTCATCTGTCACATGCCTCTAGCATGCTGAACATGAAACATTCCCCCTCCGGTTATCTGTCTGACACAGGTCTGGAACTGGGAATACATTCCGGGTTGAATTCCCCCTTCACATATATCGTGTAGCCATGCGTTAGGTCACACCCGGCCCCACATATTGCCATGTTACGCTTTGTGATGCTATGTTTGCTTTATATTTACTGTTTCTTCCCCCTCTTCTCTCCGCTAGACCCCAAGACCGATGCTGCCCCTGTGATCGACTACGTCGACGATGATCCCTCCTTGCCAGAGCAACCAGGCAAGCCCCCCCTTTGTTCATCCTGATATCGCCCATTCCTTTCTCTCAGGCTTGCATTAGATTTTGCTACTGTTATTTTATGCTCCTATTCTGATGCATAGCCTGCTTTTGTATCTGTTGTTGTACCTTACCTGCTTATCCTAAACTGCTTAGTATAGGTTGGTTAGTGATCCATCAGTGACCCCCACCTTGTCCTTGTTGCCCTTGCTTCATCATTGAAGACTCGATCAGCGGGATTGAAGACCAGGCCCCGGCACCGCACATCACTTTCCCCTTAGTTGCTCGACACTGCTGGGTTACTATCGAGTGCCGAGGGTGAGACCTCTACAGCACTTCTGATGTTAACCCTGTAGTGTAGCTATTCGGTCGTGGTCATCGAGGGTGATTCCGCCTTAACCACTTCCGATATGACTCTGTCGTGCAACCCCTCAAGTGTGAACCTCGGGGGTGATTCCTCTTACGTTCACCTTGATGATTACATTGAGTGGAATTCACCAGGGGTGATTCCTCGGGTTTTCCCCTTGATGTTTAGACACACAGTTACTATGATTACTCTGACTTTACAGTGAACCATGTTACTAAAGACGGGTCGACCCTGAGGGGTACCCGCGTGAGCATAATTGCGAGTGATGAGGAGTCGGGTTGACCTGGAAGGTGCCCGTGAGGTAATTACGAGGCGTGGCCGGGCATTCTTAGCCCTTGCCGCAAGTCCTCGAGACGGGGCAACGGGGTCACATATTTCATGAGTCTCTGCTTGTTACCGCGCGTTCCTAATCCATTACGATTTGGATATTTGATCCGAGGGGCCTCTGGCCTGATAGCACTAACCATCACGTGGGCATAGTATGGGTGTTCTGCGTCGTATACATCAGCCGAAGCTTAATAGATGTCAGCGACTGAGCGGCGCTCGCCGGGTTGGACTGCATAAGCACCTACCTTGTTGAAGGAGGTAGCTAGGTCCGCTCACCAGCCGCGTACGCAATGTGCAGGAGTTTCCGGGGACATGGCCCATGACCCCTGGGGGCATAGGTTTAGTCTGGCGTGCTGGCCTCTCTATTAAGCCTAGGTCGGGTTGCGGCGTATTGTTTGGCCGAGGCCGGGCATGACCCAGGAAAGTGTGTCCGGCCGGAGTTAAGCGAGCGTGGTGGGTAAGTTGGTGCACCCCTGCAGGGAAGAAAACATCTATCGATAGCCTGTCCTACGGTAACGGACACTTGGAGTTGTATCCCGATCGATACAACTAGAACTGGATACTTGTAATGAGACTGGATGGTGATGAGGATTGGTTTGTGATGATAACTAGATAGTATGGCTCTGGGATTGCTTTCTCGCAGGGTGTCGAGAAAGGATCTCTGGCCGAGGTTGATAACACTACTACTACTTTACTTTATGCTACTCTACTCCCTCCTGTTTGCTGAAGATGGTGGTTTCCAGAAGATGCTAGTCTTCGATAGGACTAGGCCTTCTCTCTATTCTGGCATTTCTGCAGCCCAGTCCATATATATACAACCTTCCTTTGATAATGTTGCATATGTAGTGTACATCCTTGCTTGCGAGTACTTTGGATGAGTACTCATGGTTGCTTTGCTCCCCCTTTTCCCCCTTCTTTCTTCTTTCTGGTTGTTGCAACCAGATGGTGGAGTCCAGGAGCCAGACGCCACCTTTGACGACGACTGCTACTACCATGAGGGTGCCTACTACTACGTGAAGACCGCCGACGACCAGGAGTAGTTAGGAGGCTCCCAGGCAGGAGGCCTTGCCTTTTCGATCGTAGATGCTTTTGTGCTAGCCTTCTTAAGGCAAACTTGTCTAACTCATGTCTGTACTCAGATATTGTTGCTTCCGCTGACTCTTGTGTATTCGAGCTTATGTATTCGAGCCCTCGAGGCCCCTGGCTTGTAATATAAAGCTTGTATTATTTTAATTTGTGTCTAGAGTTGTGTTGTGATATCTTCCCGTGAGTCCTTGATCTTGATCGTACACATTTGCGTGCATGATTAGTGTACGATTGAATCAAGGGTATCACAAGGGTGGCCTGTTTGCGGGTTATTCTTATGACAGCAGTATTCCAGACTCCTTTGAACCGCCGAACCAGGTTGCAATCTTCATGGCTGGCAAGGAGCTCGCGCCTCAATCTACAATAGCGGCAGCGATGATTTCTGAATCGGCAGCCATGGCAGAAGGCCCCCCGTGCCGGCCGGCTCAAGTTCTATCCGGTTTGTTGGATGCCTGGACGACGTTGCTGACTACGGCAGTTACCCCGGCAACTCAAGACCACCATAATGCAGAGGTTGCAAAACTCCGGGATCAGATAACTCAGGCCAATGAGGATTTGGCAGCTGAGGAAACCAGGATGGCTGAGGAACGGGCCGCTTTAGATGCCCAGTCACAGAGGATTCATGCCGAGAATTACCGACTCTTATTGGATCAGAATGCGTCGAGTGACGTATTGCGAAGGAGGCATCGGTCTCGCCTGCCGATGGATTACAATCCAATGAATCTCTTCAATACGCCGGGAGCAGGGACCGGTGATCCGGTAGTAGTAAACCGGACTGCAGCGCCTAGGACCGGGACACCGGATCAGCCACGGGTGATGGGCCCGCTTCGACCAACAGATAACCCGCCGCAGTACACGACATCCCCGCCGGGTCACTTCTCCACCCCTTTGGACAACATGATCGCTGCAGCATCCCGATTGGTAGCTATTCCAGTGGAGTGTGAGTCGCCAGCAGCGGTTAAGACGCGGCGGGCCAGGGACCTTCTTCAGACTGCCATGGTGCAGCAGCAGGCTTATTCATACAGCCGAGACATGATTCACTCAACCCCTCGCCCGAGCAAGAGCTACAGCAGGCACATGGATGAACTGGTTGTGTCAAGCAGTGCGCGGAACCGTGACGCCCCTCAAGGGCCTAATCTGGCGCGTGGTGGTGCAAATTCTCAGGACGTAGTGGATAATGGTAGAGCACGAAGGGAGGCAGCGTTAGCAGCATAGTATGCGGGTCATCATCAACCCACCCTGGTTCAGCCAGTGACGTCAGTAGAACGAGGACTCGCTTTCAGCTCCTGTGGAGTGCCGTGTCTCACCCCGGCTCTACACAATGTGTGGTTATCCAATGATTTCAAGGGCCCGCGTAAGGTGCCTAACTACACCGCCGATTTACCCCCTAAGTCGTGGGTTGAGAGCTACGAGATGGCTATGGAGATGCTGGAGGTGGATGAAGCGGCATGTGCAAAATACTTCACCATGATGTTGGAAGGAACTACTCACACTTGGTTAAAGAGCCTGCCCGCTAACTCCATCGGGTCATGGGACCAATTGAAGGCCCGGTTTATAGTGAACTTCAAGTATACGTGCAAACAACCCATGTCCATTGTGGATCTGGCTGCTTGTGTTCAAGGAGAGAATGAATCAACAACTCATTGGGTGCACCGGGTTTCGGAAATCTTGCATTCATCGGACCGCATCAATGCTGATACAACAATTGTAACATTGGAGGGTAATTGCCGGTTTCAATCGCTAAAGATGAAGTTGGGACGGCTCAAGCGCCACTGCAATGATATGGGAACACTCATGGCAGCTCTGGTTAAATATGCTGATTCTGATAATACCAAAGATCCCGATTCTAACGAAGAGAAATCGGAGAAGGGAAAGAAGAATGCCGGTACAAAAGGACAGCATAACCAGACGAACCACGAGAATAATAGTAAGCGTAAAGTGGATAATTTAGATTTTGTGGCTAACACCAATGTGCCAGGCAATGCGCAGCATCGTAAGGGTAAACCGCCCCAGCACGGTGGAGGCATGAATCTGGAGCGCCTGTTAAACCAGCCCTGCCCAAAGCACAGGACGAAGGAGGTTCCGGCAACGCACCTATGGAAGGATTGCTTCATTATGAAGGAGTTCAAAACTTCTGATCTCTTGCAGTATGATCAGGGTTCGTCTGGCGGTTCAGGTCCAGGATTTCACGGGCCGGGTTACGACGGCGGCGGTTCAAACTCTGGATTTCAGAATAATCAGGGCAACTAGAACAACCAAAGTGGTCACAACCAGTAGAATAATCAGGGGAACAAGCAGCAATCAGGTTTTCAGAGTCACCCAAAGCAGTTGAATGGTGGGCAGTATCATGTTTTCACTACTAGCTTGTGTAAGCGTGATCAGAAACTTCACAGAAGGGCAGTTAATGCTGTTGAACCGGTAGTACCCCGTTACTTGCGTTGGTCCGAGCAGCCCATTGTGTGGAGCACAGAGGATCATCCGCCCCGGGTTGATAATCCGAGTTATCTGGATTTAGTGGTGGCACCTTAGGTGGGGGGTTATAAGTTCACCAAGGTACTCATGGATGGAGGGAGCAACATCAACATCCTGTATTATGAAACCTTCCATCGCATGGGATTGACGAATAAGAATCTTAAACCGTCGAACACTATTTTTCACGGTGTAGTACCAGGTAAATCGGCATATCCAGTTGGCAAGATAGCTTTGGAGGTTGTGTTTGGTGATGAGCATGATTCCAGGTCAGAAACTTTGACCTTTGAAGTGGTAAAAATCTAGAGCCCATATCACGCCTTGTTTGGACGGCCGGCTTACGCAAAGTTCATGGCGAGACCCTGTTATATTTATTTACAGCTCAAAATGTCGGGTCATAAGGGGACCATCACGGTGCACGGGAGTCGTAAGATCGCTTTGGACTATGAAGAGGGTGATGCGGCCTATGCTGAGTCGGTTGTGCAATAGAAGAGTTGAAGTTCTACAAGGACAATGTTGATCCGGCAGATCTGACTCCTCTGAAAAAGCCCACCACAGAGCATGACCCGACCCTGAAGTTTAAACCGACTGACGAAACTAAGTTGGTTTATTTTGTTCCTGGCGATTCATCCAAACAGTTTAGTATCAGTACTAATCTGGATCTGAAATAGGAAAGCGCGCTCATCGAGTTCATCCGTGAGAATCGGGACATTTTTGCATGGAAGCCTTCTGACATGCCAGGTGTACCGAGGGAACTCGCTGAGCACAATCTCAATATTGATCCGAAGTTTAAGCCGGTCAAGCAGTTTCTCGCCGCTTCAATGAAGAACGGCGCAAGGCTATTGGTGAGGAGGTAGCCCGACTCTTGGCAGCTGGGTTTATAATTGAGGTTTTTCATCCGAAGTGGCTGGCTAATCCGGTATTAGTACTTAAGAAGAATGGCACTTGGTGCATGTGTGTGGATTACACAGACTTGAACAAAGCTTGTCCAGAGGATCCTTTTGCTCTCCCGTGTATTGATCAGATCATTGATGCTATGGCGGGTTGTGAGCGTTTGAGTTTCTTGGATGCTTATTCTGGTTATCATCAAATCAAAATGGCAGTTAAGGACCAGGAGAAGACAACCTTCATCACTCCCTTTGGAGCCTTCTACTATGTATCTATGCCCTCTGGGCTCAAGAGTGCCCAAGCAACTTATCAGCGATGTGTACAGAATTGTCTTCATACTCAGATTGGGCGCAATGTTCATGCTTATGTGGATAACATTGTGGTGAAATCCAGGAAGAAGGAGACATTGATAGATGACCTCAAGGAGACCTTTGAAAATCTTTGGGTTTATAAGATGATGCTCAATCCGGACAAGTGCGTTTTCGGTGTTCCGGCAGGCAAGCTCCTAGGTTTTCTGGTGTCTAACAGGGGCATTGAAGCTAATCCGAAAAAGATCAAGGCTATTACGTCTCTGGCTAAACCGGCATGCATCAATGATGTTCAATGACTGGCAGGTCGTATTGCGGCTCTAAGCCGCTTTATCAGCAGGTTGGGAGAGAAGGCGATTCCTCTCTATCAGATGTTGAAGAAGATAGACAATTTTGTCTGGAGTGATGCTGCTAATGCGGCATTTGAGGATTTAAAGAAGCAGTTGGCTAAACCGCTGGTCCTTGCTGCTCGAGTTGATAATGAGCCGCTGTTATTGTACGTGGCTGCTAATGCCCGGGCTGTCAGTGTGGCTATTGTGGTCGAGCGTAAGGAGGCTGGGAAGGAATATCCGGTTCAAAGACCGATTTACTATATCATCGAAGTGCTCATCGAGTCAAAGCAAAGATATCCGCATTGGCAGAAGCTGGTGTATGGGGTTTTCGTGGCAAGTCAGAAGCTTAAGCAATACTTTTAGGGCCATCCCATCATAGTGGTCAGTTCTGCTCCTTTGGGCGATATAATTCAGAACAGGGAGGCAACTGGCCGGGTTGCAAAGTGGGCTATTGAGCTTGGACAACACGGGTTGAAGTATATGCCTCAGACAGCTATCAAGTCGCAAGCGCTTGTTGACTTCATCAATGATTGGACAGAGTTGCAGGCACCGAAAGCCAAACCGGATAACACATACTAGACTATCCACTTCGACGGGTCCAGGAAATTGGAGGGCTCGGGGGCTGGAGTTGTCCTTACTTCCCCTCAAGGTGATAAAATTCGTTATCTTCTCCGCTTAATGTTTCCTTGTACTAACAATGCAGCTGAGTATGAGGCCTTACTCCATGGTCTCCGTGTGGCTAAGGAAATGAACTTAAGCTGGGTATGATGCTTTGGAGACTCTGATCTGGTGGCTCAGCAAGTTTTTGGCACTTGGGACTCTAAGGATCCACTCATGGCGGCTTAAAGACAAGAGGTGGATATTGTGCCTGTTCACTTCAAGGGTTATCAGGTTGAGCACATTGGTCGGTGCAAAAATGAAGTAGCAGATGCTTTAAGCCGGCTGGGGTCTCAGCGTAAACCGGTACCACCCAATACCTTTCTGGATATCCTGCATAACCCGTCTGTTAAGTTGCCTACAGAGGAAGACTTAGCTATTCCTGATCCGGAGGCATAGTTGGTAGCCGCTTTACATGTAATTCCGGATTGTACGGTTCCATATTTGGTGTATATGAACCGAGGCGAGTTACCAGAAGATGAAGTTCTGGCCAGACAGATAGTCCGGCGATCAAAGTCCATGGTTATTCACAATGGCGAGTTACATCACTGCAGTGTCTCAGGCGTGTTCCAGCGCTGTGTTTCTTCTGAAGAAGGCCGTGAGATTCTATGTGAGATCCACGAAGGAGACTGTGGTCACCATGCCGGTTCAAAGTCTTTGGTTGCTAAAGCTTTTCGTCATGGCTTCTACTGGCTGACGGCTCATGCTGATGCTGAGGACTTGGTAAAGCGGTGCGACGGTTGTCAAAAGTTCTCACGACGAGCCCATGTTCCGGCTCAGGAGGTACGGATTATTCCAATCACTTGGTCGTTTGCTACTTGGGGGCTTGATATGGTAGGGCCTTTTAAGCAATCCAAGGATAAGAAGACCCACCTGTTGGTGGCGGTTGACAAGTTTACTAAATGGGTTGAAGCGGAGCCCGTAAGCAACTGTGACGTAGCCACGGTGGTTCAATTTATCAAAAAGGTGATCTTTCGCTTTGGTTTTCCACACAGCATTATCACAGATAATGGCACGAACCTCTCCAAAGGTGAGATGGAGGACTTTTGTCAAAGAGAGCATATCCGGATTGATGTGTCGTCAGTGGCACACACCCAGTCTAACGGACAAGCTAAGAGAGCTAATCAGGAAATCTTAAAGGGTATCAAGCTCCGGCTTATGGTTCCTTTGAAAAGGACGTCGGGTTGTTGGGTGGAAGAATTACCTTCTGTGTTATGGAGCATAAACACCATCCCCAATCGATCAACGGGTTATACACCTTTCTTCATGGTTTACGGGGCAAAGGCGGTACTTCCAAGTGATATTCATCATGACTCACCCCGGGTTGCTAATTATGTTGAAGCAGACAATGAGCAAGCACGTCAAGAAGCACTGGATCTGTTAGATGAAAAAGGGGACATGGCGTTGGCTCATTCGGCGGTTTATCAGCAAGACCTGCGGCGTTATCACAGCCGCCGGGTTAAAACAAGAACCTTTCAAGAAGGCGACTTAGTGCTCCGGCTCATCCAGGATCAGACCGATATGCACAAGTTATCCCCACCTTGGGAAGGGCCCTTTGTGGTTAGCAAGAATCTGCACAATGGATCATACTACCTCATCGATGTTCGAGAGCACAAGGACTCACGCAAATCGGAGGAGGAGACCCGTCGGTCGTGGAATATCGCTCATCTTCGGCCTTATTACACCTGAGCCATCGGCTCCCATTATGTACATATTTTGACAATGTATATATTATGATCAGTATAATAAACCGGCATCCTTGCTATAAGCAGGGCCTCTACCGTTTTGTCTAATATCTTTTGACTACATGGGGGCTTCAGCTAACAAAGCGGAGTTCTGCCTATTAATCTGGCTATCACACCACAATACAGCTTGGGAGCTTCACACCCAAGGGGCCAAAGAGAGTCTTGTTGCTATGCACAGCTCAAACATAGGCACCCATAGAGCACAAGCTCACAAAGTTACTTGGGGGCTCTTTGTGCAATGCAACAAAGAGTTTGAAAGGACCCTTGTAATATGCTATCAAGCACGTCTTGGAAGCCTGGTGTATTCACCTAAAACCCCGGGTTAACCTGCCTTCATCAAGTAAGCCACTCCTTTCCAGGTAATCCTGGTATGACCCGTCGAACGTTTGACAAGTCAATCTTATACAGACCCTGAACTTTTCAAAGTTAAAACAATGATTGGTTAGTTGGAGGCCCATCTTGAAAGGCTTTGCAAAAATGGTTTAACTCAGTGGCCTGGCAGCCCATGAAAAGCCTCGAATTTGGGCCTGGCAGCCCTTGAAAAGCCTCGACTACATGGTTTTATTTGCCTTTGCCAAGTTTTCATTCTTTTGGTAAAATTTTATGTTAAACCGGCGTCTCTTGACCCAGCCTGACTATAAGTCATTTCATCAACCCAGTGTTTCTTAACCCAGTGTCGCTTATCAACTATCATTTGTTAACACATAATCAATTATGAGCCGACGTTCCTTATCCCGGTCTGGCATTGACTATAAGTCGCCAGGATGATCATCCGGTGTTCATCATAACCCGGCATGGCTTATTATGTACCAGTACAACATGGTGGGAGTTATCAAGACTCAAGATTTGGATTATCATCCTTACTATGCAAGTTGATAAACCAACGATGTGGTTTATATCATAGGTATGATATATTTCATATGTTGTTGCTTTACAGCCTTGGTTATAAAAACTCTAGTTCTGTATTGGATATCATAACCCGTCCGGCGGTAAAACCGCCAGGGCACATTTAAGTTTTTCAAATGCAGAAGGCAGGATTTTATGAAAAGTACTAAGGCATATGAGCAAGCATAGCAACAATCATGAAGGATTGCACAGTGTCATGTAGCAGTGCACGATGGCATAAGATCAAAGTATTTCAACTAGCCTATTACAAGGCGCTTTGATGCCCAAAAGAATAACTATTTGTTGCATAAACTAAAATTTGCGAAGCTAAAACCGGCTGCCAGATTATGACTCATCACCAGGCTGATGCGAAGTTGATGGACCATCTTGCGCCGGTTGAACCTCCTCCTCCTCACCCAGTGGCTGGAAGTCAATGGTGGCCCAATCAATCCGGGTTAAAGCTTGGAAGACAACTTTTTCACTTATAAGATTGGACGGTTCAACGTCAGGGGCATAGGTGTGCTTACGGATTGGCAGGATAAGATTCTGCGCTTCTTTAACAGCGGCATCAACCCGTTTGTTGTCCGTGTCATAACTGGATCGATGGACAGAGAAGTCAACTTCTTCGACCAATTGGCTTGCAAGCGAGCGCATCTCCTTGGTCAAGGTTTTGAGGGCTTCATTGTCAAATTCCGACCCATCTTCTTGTTGGCCAGGACAACCCTTTTTGATATCTGCCGGGTTAAGATCAGTTATCCAAGCTTTGGCCCGAGTCAGTGCTGATAAAGCGCCAGCTCGTGCCGCAGATCGTTTTACCTCTTCTATCTGGGCAGGGGTCATAGGTAATTTGGCCAACGTATCCTTGATCAAGGTTGGCGGCGGTTTATTGTATGAGGCCGCGCAGATGACTCGTTGAGCACCGGTATACAATTGTTCTATCAAAGTATAGGCAACTTTCAATTTCATGCACATATCTGAGCCCAGATGAGCAACACGGCTACCTGCACCGGTTTAAGAATTTGCTGTTAAAATGGCAGTTTCAAAGATGTTTAAGAAAAGCTCTTGCAAGGAGTACTTACCAAATATAGCAGAAGTCATCATGTTGATTTGCCGCTTTAAGCCACTCAGCTCTTCTGATACTACTTTAAGTGCCGCTTCAGCATCCTCCGCCCGCTTCAACAAAGCAGCTTTTTCAGTTTCCTAGCCTGCAAGCTCGTTCTTGAAGCCATCTTTCAATTGCTCCATGGCTGTCAAAGCACCTTTCAGTTCATCCTTGGCCTTGGAAGTTTCTTCTTGCTGGGACTTGATATTTTCTTGAAGATCGGCAATTTGGGAATCCTTATTGCTCAAGTCAGCCTGCAACAGAAAGATGATATGTTGTTAATATCTTCTCAAAAGTCCCAAGCACATAACAAGTTATACACTTGGTACTTGGGGGCTAATGTGGATTGCTTCTTAACTGATATTTTAAAGTCCCAAGGCTCAATACAAGTATTAATCTTGGCACTTGGGGGCTAATGCCTAATTGATCAGATCAACCGGATGTGAAGGAATTCAACAAGGTTAAACTTTTCAACAGAGAGACCCGGTTCATCTTGCAGAGGTAAACCGGCCCTTAGGGGCTACACAGTTGTAGTTTTTCTTATCAAAGTCCCGGTCCATCTTGAAGAGATAAATTGGCCCTTGGGGGCTACAATGGGATTGATATAAAGCACAAAGAATGGTTTATAGAAGTTACCTCATAGCGCTCTTTCATCAAGTTGACTAAACTGGCCTCATAATCGCGACTTGTATACATGCGGTTTAGATATCCAGAATGGAGCTCCTGAGCATTGAGATGAGCACAGCTTGACAAATCAGTCTTCCATTTGCCTTTCTCCATAGTAGAAGATTCCACTTTGGCACTGTGCTTTGACAAAGCAACAGGGTTGCCAGGAGAGTGTGGCCAAAACCAGTGATTACCACATCATCAGTCTTTCCATCAAAAATTTCAACTGTGTAGGACGGTTTGGCAGTGGCTCTTGCTGGGGTTGGAGGGTTAGCAGCTGGACTTGGTGGATTGGTAGCTGGGCTTGGTGGATCAACATGAGGACTGGCCGGATTAACTTCTGGCGGATCAACATAAGTGTCCTGACCTTGTGGCACATGATCATCCACAGCAATATCAGTGTCTCCACCAGCGCCTTCCGAGGTCCTCTCCGGTTCAAACTCCTCAGTGGGAATACAAAGTTTTGCTTTTTTGCTGAGTCGGGCTTTGGCGCTGCAAATAGCAAACAAAGGTGAATATGGTAAACCAGTGCAAGAAAGTAAAGCTAAAATTATCATACTCACCCAGGGACGGTCTTGAGAGGAGGCATTTGTGTGGTTGATGAATCGCCAGAAGATGAATTGGAAGTTACCTGATAATTCGAGTCAGATGGAATAAGAGGATATCAAAAGTAACCTGCCAAGGGATAAGATTTGTTAGAATTACAAGAGACCTCTGCACGGTGCTTCCGGATTGGGGTGTCTAGTAAACCGGAGGAAGTGACTTGCTGGCAACTGTGCCGGGTTGTGCGACGAGCTTCATGTTGCTATGTCTTCAAAGAAAAGTATGGATCCAAATGAGCAAGAGGATGTGAGCATTTTACTTTCCAGACTGCGCGGAGAAGTTTTTGTATTGGCACATGATCTGAATCGGAGGAAAGGGAGATTACCTCTACATGGTCAGCACGGCTGGCTTCCGCATCATCCTGATAATGATCATTGTCAATAAGATGCATGAAAAATGAACCAAGGGAGTCAAGTTCTACCTCTGGTTCCGAATCATCAACATCTTTGGGCGAATCAGAGGACTCGGCGGTCCTCTTCTTTGCGGGTCTCTTGGTGACTTTGGTCTTGTTACATGGAGCTCTTGCTAGCTTGTCTTGTGGTCTCACCAGTTTGTCTTGAGTTTTTCTCTTCCAGAACAGATCTTTGTCCCGCAAGGATAGACAGAAGACTGTTAGAAAGTGTTAAAAGGGAGACAGATTTAAAGCAAAAAGATAAATTCTTACTGCCGGCGGTTTGTTGGAGGCATAAAAGGGACGCAGCCCGGTCTTGCTACATTCAGATATCAGCTCATCTAGCATCTTTTTGACAGACTCAGTGACCTTGTCATCAGTCATCTGTATTTCAGTGTGCCGTTGAGGATCCTTGACATCCCTAGTATATTCGTACATTAATCTGGTGCGACCGCTTAAGGGCAAGATACCCCATGAAACCCAGCAATGCACAAGGTCAATACCGGTCAAACCGTTTGCCATAAGAGCCCGGAGCTTAGCAAGTTGTGGTGCAAACGTTTGTCGTTCTCTAGCAGAAAGCCGTTGAGGCAGTGGATGTTCATTGCTGAGCCGGTAAGCACGATAACCCGGCAGAGGATTTTCATCAGCAGGAGCAGTGTTCCGGCAGTAGAACCACGTCTGATTCCAATCCTTGGGGTGGCTGTGATGTTTGGCATGAGGAAAATTGACTTCTTTCCTTTTCTGAATCGACACCCTGCCAAGTTCAATGTTGGGGCCGTCGGTGAATTCAGTTCGGCGGTTCAAGTGGAATAAGTCTCTAAAAAGTTCAACAGTTGGTTCTTCTTGCAGATAAACTTCACAAAATACTTGGATGTTGCAAATGTTGGACACAAAGTTTGGAATGTCTTGAGGGTGGAGTTGGAAACTGGCAAGTACATCACGGAATTTTTTTGATTCGGGAGGGCTAAACCCTTATTCCAGATGCTGCATAAACACAACCCCTTCTCCATCTTGAGGTTCAGGAGGATTTTCAGTACCAGGGACTCTCCAATGAATGATCTCCTTCTTGGCTAAAGCGCCAGTCAGAACATACCCAATAAGTTGCTCTTCCTTAATCCGGGAGGGAACCCAATTGCAAGAAGAGAACTGTTTGGCCATTTTTTATGACAAGCTGTAAAGGAAGTTCAAGTACCGGTTCACGGTTCAAGATTGATATGCATAAACCGGTGTTAAACCGGGGGATTTAATCAGAGCATGTATGCACGTTAAACCGGATACTGATGTTCAAGTAAAGATGGCGGTTTACGTGAGGGCTAATGGTACCTGGCGAATTATCATTTTCTAAAGGTTAAACCGCCTAGAGTGGAAGAAGCAGATCCGAAATTTACTAAGTGCTGCAGAAACATGTTTCACAAGATGGTGCTATGATTTTGAATCTACCGCGGTTCAGTCAAGAAAAATTTCTGAACCCTAAAATGGTGACAGCAGAACAGCAAAGGTCCAGATGGGATCTATCCAGGAACGAAGGGATACTATGGTGAGGCAGACTAAAGCTACAGCTTCGGCCGCAAAAAGATGTTGGGTTTGTCTACATTCAATGAGATAGTAAGGGAAAACATACGAGCACCGATGAATGCTGATGAACAGCGAAGAACCATGGAACCCTAATGCAGATCTGATAGTTGGGAAGAGGAGTACTTACAAGGGCTGCAGGGCAGCGGAGGAGCGTCACAGTATTTCTGGTCAACAGGTTGATGCAGCGGCCTTGTTGGTGCAGATGCAAAGGTCGACGGCGGCGACGATACTCGAGATCTTCGGGGTCGCGAGGAAGAAGAAGATGCGAAGAGGCAAGGGGGAGAATGAAAAGGACCCCCGGTCTTATTTATAAAGGCAAAGGGATAAGTGAGAGGCATGAGACTCGAGGAGTCAAAAATCGTATATCTTATACGGCTGTCGCCTCGATATCCGGAGATTAATTAATAAATGGAAATTTTTATAGGTTTTTTACGCAGATGACGTCATGGTGGTTTAAGGTGACTCCAGAAGATGATGTCACAGCGGTTTACAAGGTCAGCATGAAGATGTTCAAATCAGAATTTCTCAAAGTGGAAGATTGACATGAACAAGTTCAAACCAGTCTGGGGCCTAATGTTGGGGATATGACTACTGACTTAAACCGCCCAGGATGGGCCGGATTAACTCACAAGGAGTCCTGTACAAGAGCCCATGAAGATGAAGGCTGTGGCGCTTTAACTATGGAGGCTTAGAGGCCCAGAGCCCAATGGCGGGTTAGGGCCCATAGTAGTAAACCACCATACATGTATAACTTGTATTGTAAGTTAGGGAAAGGAAGAAACCGAGCTGGACACTTGTATGAGCCGGCCTCGGGATTCTGTAAACTGGCCGGGCGTCAACCTGTGTATATATAGGGACGACCCGGCGGCGGTTCAGGGACAAGAAACAACAACTCGAGAACTAGGTAAAGCATATTTGCTCCCTGGTAATCGAGACCACATCAAGAACAGCACAACTGGATCGTAGGCTTTTACATTCACCGCAAGGGGCCGAACCAGTATAAACTCCGTGTGTCCTTTGTCCAGTTTAACCCCTTTAAGCTAATCTCGTTGCGATGACTCCACGACTAAGTCCTTTCGTTAGGACATCTGACGTGATAGTTCCACTACAGTTCCCCTAACAAAGCTTTCAATGAGGAATTTGCCGCTCTCATGACCTCTAAGTTCAAGATGTCTTCGATGGGAGAGTTGAAGTTCTTCCTCTATTTCAATATCAAGCAAAGAAGAGAAGGTACCTTCATCAACCAAGCCAAATACACTCAAGACATGCTAAAAAGATTCAAGCTAAGTGATGTCAAGCCGGCTTCCACTCCAATGCCCACCAAGCGCCAACTTGACATTGATCCCAATGGTAAAGCGGTGGATCAAAAGGTATATCGCTCCATGATTGGCTCCTTGCTTTACCTTTGTGCATCTAGACCGGATATCATGTTGAGTGTGGAAATTTGTGCACGGTTTCAAGCCACACCTAAGGAAAGTCACTTTGTGGCAGTCAAGCGAATCTTTCGATATTTGGCTCATACCCCAAACTTTGGCTTATGGTACCCAAGAGGAGCCAGTTTTGATCTTTTGGGCTATACATATTCAGATTGGGCGGGAGACCAAGTGGATAGGAAGTCCACCTCAGGCGGGTGCCAATTACTTGGTTGCTCTTTAGTGAGTTGGTCTTCCAAGAAGCAAACTTGTGTATCTCTTTCGTCCACCAAAGCGGAGTATGTGGCTGCCGGTAGTTGTTATGCTCAACTTCTATGGATGAGGCAAACTTTGAAGGATTATGGTGTCATTTGTGACGAAGTGCCTCTTTGGTGTGACAATGAAAGTGCCATCAAGATCTCTCTCAACCCGGTGCAACACTTCAAGACGAAGCATATTAAGATTCGCTATCACTTCATCCGGGATCACATTAGGCGAGGGGAGATCAAGCTCAAGTATGTCAACACTCATGATAACCTTGCAGATATTTTCACAAAGCCCTTGGATGAAGCAAGATTTCGCGAGTTAAGGCATGAGCTAAATATCATTAATTTGACCAATGTGGCTTGAACCCTTGCACACCCCACCACACTCTTCATGATGTCTTATTTAGATGTAGGCATGGACATAGGGGGAGTGTTTTTCTCTCAATGAACTCTCCCTCCCCCATTATGCATAAATTGATCGAGTCTTTCACATTCGCCATTTTTTATGGTACTTGTGCTTCAAAGACGAGTTTTGGTTATGGGCCAATGATAATTCTTCGCGGTGCCATACCCTTTTAACTCAAACATAGGTGGCTCTGGCCACCGCTCTTGAGCATAGGTGTTTTCCCTTGTTGTGTGTTTCTTTTCGCCTAGCTCTTTTTGGTTTCCTAGATGTTTGAATTCTCTAAAGAGTGATTTTTCTTGTTTGCTTCTTGCACTCTTGAGAGTCTTCTTCATCATATTACAATGTCTTCTTTCCATCCTATGCTTCCTCCTCCCAAGCCATCTTTTCCAAATGTACACAAGTTTGATCTCCCTTTGTGCTTGGGCTGTTGCAACCTGGCAGTACAACCGATGGTTAGACCGGTTCTACCGGTCTTCCCTTCGGCTATACAGTCTCAGTGGTACTTCCGGTCCTGCATGAGCGGTTCTATGTCTCCTGCCTCTACCAGTACCTCTGACCAGTACTACCGGTGCTTAGACGCGGTACTACCGCTGCTTCTGGAGCGGAAGTACCGCTCTCAACCACCAGGTAGCTACAGGACTGGTACTACCGCTCCTAGGAGCGGTACTACCGATTGACATCTGGGGCGTATATAAGGGGAGCAGGCAGAAGGGATCTTTCGTTTCCCCTTCGTGCTCATCCCTCCTCTTATCCCTCGCCGCCGGTTGCTTCGTCCCTCGCCCCGGAGCGCCCTCAGGCTCTCCGGATCTGCCGTCCCTTCATTGGATCCGCTCCGTGGAGGTCGCCTCCTCTTCGATCTCTTCCATGGGAGCCGATAATGCCCTGTTCTTCTCCTTCTTAGGGTTCCTCGTTTTGAATCCAACTCTAGGGCATTGCTTGTATTCCCCCATTTTTGGCCAAATGGTTGGTGGGAGAGATCCGTATAGCCTCCTTCTGCTTCCTGTGCGTATGTAGAAATAGGAATATGGCATATAGATTCGAGAACGGGCAGTTCCCGTTCTTCCACTCGGCGGATTCGCTCCCAGTGGTACTACCACTCCTTGCGAACGGTGCTACCACTCGGGCGATACTACCAGTGGTCCAACCGGAACAACCGGTTTCTCTGAACCTATGTACCCTGTTTTTCTTCTACCCACTTACATGAAACATATTCCTCTGCTCTTGTGTACATTCCTCTCATCTTTGCTGGTGTTTCTGTGTGCTCTCTGTGTGTGTCTGCAGGTGGTTCTAGTTCCCGTGCTTCTCGGAAGCCTCAAAACACCAAGAAGAGGGCCCATAGGGGCAAACCGTCTGACGAAAATGAGGACTCTCATGAGGTGGTGATTCCTACCAAGGCCACTCATCGGGAGAAGTCTACTGCTGCCAAGCAACGAGCTGCGTTGCCCGTGCACAAATGGAAGATGCCACAAGAACAAGTTGACTGTTGACTGGGTACACTCATCGGGAGAAGTCTGCTGTTGACTGGCAACAATTTCGTTTCCAGGATCCCTACACTGTTGCACCGAATTCCCGTTGGAACAACCCTCAGTTCCGGAATGAGTTACATATGAGGATTGTGTCAGAAGTGTTCGAGCATCACAAGAACAAGTTCACTCGGATGTGGTCCATTAACATCGATCATTGGAGGTACCACCCCGATTACTTTGGAGAAGCTCTGGCGATATGTGAAGAGTTTGATTTGATCAAGCTCATGATTGTGAACTGTGATTTCAATGTGCAACTCGTCTATCAGTTCTATGCTACAGTCCACTTCGACTCTGATGCAGAACGCCATCTCTCCTTCATGTGTTGTGATGAGTTCTTTCATGTCCCATGGTGCGCTTTCTGCAATGCTCTTGGTTATGAGGATACCGGGATTGAGGGTCAAGGTGGCATCCATCCTCACGACCATGCTCACCCCATACACAAGATAAAGCTTGCCCCTCTATACATCCCTGGACATGGTATTTTGGGCAAGTCCAATGATCTCTTGCCAGTCTATGACATTATGCATCGTGTGTTCCGTTGTGTGCTACTTCCCAAGGTTGGGAATCAAGATGATATGTATGGTTATCTGGTGGATTTGCTTGTGGCCATGAAGACCAAGAGGGGATCCGGTTCCACGTTTGATGTCTCCAAGTGGCTACGGAGGAGATGTACAATATGTTGTTGTACCGCAAGGTACCAATATATGCTCCCTTTGTGCTGCAGTTTCTGAGCACAGTTTGGGTAATCCGTAGGCCTGGCGAGCCTCTCACCACCCCTGACAACCTCACGGAGCATGAGGTTAAGGTTCTGAGGCAGAATAAGCATAAGACTCCATTTTTTTCTATGGGCAATCAGGAGGACGTGTATGCTACCTCGGACGACGATGACTTCGAGTTAGAGGCTGGGACCCAACTCTCTTGGGTTGACAAGCTGACATCCGAGATCAAGAAGACCTTCTGCTTACAGACTCACATTCAGAAGAAGCTCTAAAAGGCCCATGTTGCTGAGAAGATGGCGCGTCGCAGGTAGATTCAGTTGATGAAGCACCTCAATGTGCCAGGTGTGCAGACTGCCTCTGAGAAGTCTATCACTCCTGAGGACTCGTGGTGCATGGAGAATTGTCAGTGGTCTGATGAAGCGCCTGCTTCTTCCTCTGTCCATGTTCCTGAGGCAGCTACTGCAAGGTTTGAGGAGTCTGATGAGGCTCAGGATCCTGAAGATGATATTGATGATGATGCGTCTGACAGCTCTGCGACTACTGGCGAGGAGGTCTACTTAGCCCCGGGACGCTAGCTTCGCTCTTTTCCTTTTTGGTGTTTCGATGCCAAAGGGGGAGAGAGCTCCATTAGGTCACGGGAGTTGCATGGGTGGTTATTTGCAGTTGGTCCTTCTAGTTTATTTGCTTGCTCTTTCTAGTGCCCTTTGTTTTTATTACTCTATGGACTTTTCTATGTTGTGATCTCGTGCATGGTGTAAGACATGTGTCGTTCTATTTATCTATGAACCCTTCCTTTAGTAGAGTTTATTATATGTTGTTGGTAACTTTCCCTTGTCTCTACTGCTTTATGTTATTGCGGTTGTTTTGCTGTCTCCGGTTGGTCTCTAAAATCTAGGGGAGCATTCCCTAGTGTGCACACTTTTCATTCCAAAAGCAAACTCTAAATAGTTCTCACACTCAGGGGGAGCCCCGCCGTTTTTTAGAACTCCCAGACTAATCGTGTGGTTGTCATCTTCCACCAAAAAGGGGGAGATTGTAAGAGCATCTTTTGCCTTAGGGTTTTGGTGATGATGAAAACACACGTGGACTAATCGTGCACCATAGTTTTCTCAGGTACACTTTGTGTGGCGCAAGACGGTTAGGTTTCCCTCTGTGCGGAAAAGAACGAAGACGGAGTCTCCGACGTTTTATTTCCTTTAGTCGTAGGATATCTGTACTATTAAGAGGGAATCCTCATCGGAAGGTATTGGGTGAATCCTTCACGTACACATTCTCTGCACCCACCATATACCCTCCGTTCGAGGAGAGAGAGGTTCCCCATACTTTGTTCTATGCAGTTCTGCTCTTGACGGTTGTACCGGTACCTTGAGTGGTTGTATCGCTGGTCGGTAGTTCCTGTCTTACCACCGCCCGTTGTACCGCTCTAGGGTGACTCCCTTCTGTACTGGGTGTGGTTGTAGACCGGTGGTGGAACGGTAGTTCCGATTTTCCTTGATAAACCAGTACTACGGGTGTTCACAGCGGTTGTACCGCCTCGGACCCCACCGCCCAGGAACTGCTGGCCCAGCGGTAGTTCCGGTCCAACCCAACTACCGGCCTGAGGAGTTTACTTTCTGTATATGGCCCGGTAGTTGAGTGGTGTTTGTGCAGTAGTTTCGGTTGTATCGATAAACCGGTACTACCAGGTGCGCCACCGGAAGTTCCGCTCCCATGTGTTTCTGCACATAACGGTTGGATCTTGGGGGGCCTATTTAAGGAGGTGCTTCTCCTACATCCCACCTACCTCTTGCCTCTCTCTCTCCTCCATTACTACCATTAAAGCTCTCTTGCCCGATCTCCCTCTCTCTAGCCACTCAAACTCGTTGATTTGCTAGGCATTGAAGGAGGAGACCTAGATGTACACTTCCACCAAAGGATATTTGATTCCCCCATACTTTCTTGTGTGGATTTTGTTACTCTTGGGTGCTTGGGCGCCCTAGACGGAAGAGATCACTTCGGAGCCACATTCCATTGTGGTGAAGCTCTGGGGTTTCGTTGGGAGCCTCCAATTAAGTTGTGGAGAGAGCCTCAACCTTGTTTGTAAAGGTCCGGTTGCCGCCTTCAAGGGCACCAATAGTGGAATCACGACATCTCGCATTGTGTGAGGGTTTGAGGAGAACACGGTGGCCCTAACGGCTTCTTGGGGAGCATTGTGCCTCCACACCGCTCCAACGGAGACGTACTTCCCTTCAAAAGGAAGGAACTTCGGTAACACATCCTCGTCTTCACCGGCTCCACTCTTGGTTATCTCGTGCATTTACTTGCGCAAACTTATTTGTGTTATATCCCTTGCTTGCTTGTGTGCTTGTTGTTGTTGCATCATATAGGTTGCTCACCTAGTTGCATACCTAGACAACCTACTTTGATGCAAAGTTTAATTTGGTAAAGAAAAGCTAAAAATTGTTAGTTGCCTATTCACCCCCCTCTAGTCAACTATATCGATCCTTTCACCCCCGTCCCTCCGCATGATGCTTTGGCGATGGGAGGGGCATCCCAGGACTTCGGTACGATGTAGGTAGGGTTCAGAATACATTAGAGCTTGTCTGTAAGAGAGCGATGGTAAGACGATGGCGTCGTTGTTTACATGTAATAAGGTCTCCCCACCTCGTCCTCATTTCGGCTATGTTTCTTCATATCGCTAGGAGGTTTGTGGAAGATGGTGTATCCCCATATCTGGTTCTCCATCTCGGGTTTTTCCTTGTGCGGACTTGTCATGGCCACGCTGTCCTGTAAAGCAGACCATGTGGGTGTGCACATTGCTCCTTTGAGTCTAGTTACAACCGACGAAGGTTGGTCAGTCTCGGACTCATTTGGGAGCGTGTGGCATTTGTGTTCTTTGAATCTGTCTTGTTGGACCTGGGGTGTTCTGTAGGCTCTCCTTGGCGTTGTCTTCTCCGGGTCGGCTAGTAGATCACAGTCGTCGGCAT
This sequence comes from Triticum dicoccoides, assembly GCF_002162155.2. Lineage (NCBI taxonomy): Eukaryota > Viridiplantae > Streptophyta > Magnoliopsida > Poales > Poaceae > Triticum > Triticum dicoccoides. Next base: position 571,877,335 of record NC_041383.1, on the reverse strand, counting down.
CTTTTGGGCTACATGGACAACTTCCCAGGCACTGCTTCTAGAATCTCATAGGTTTCAACAAGTATGCTCTGCAGAGACAGTGGCCCAAAAGCGGCAACAAGCTTTGCTCACAGCGCCGCCTATGGATGCAGAAGAGAAACGACTTCGGCACCCCCTACATTATTTGTCTTGCAACATTATGTTGAATGCAATGACTTAGAAAACTATACCACTACAATTAGAGCTTCAATCTATCCAATCCAAAAGGCAGGTTGTCGGTGTCAAAACTGACAGACGTCGGGGTAGGGGTCCCAAACTGTGGATCTAGGATCTATGGGGAACAAGAGACGACGAACACAGTGTTTACCCAGGTTCAAGCCCTCTCAAAGAGGTAATACCATACGTCCTGCTTGATTATATTGGATGTATTGTATGGTTTAGAGAGTAGATCTACCTCGAGATCAACATGAGCTAAACCCTAAGGCGATGAGGTGATGAATCCATCTCCCCTAATGACTACAACCCTCGGTTTATATAGACAGCAATAGGGTTAGGGTTACCGGAGATTGATTACAATAAGGGATAAAAAGATCCTGTCTATCCTTAACTTGGAGGAAACACCACGACTTCATAGATCTTCCATCGCTATGCGGCTTCATCAGTCCAGCCCATATTCAATGGGTCGGTGCCCCGAGGACCCCTTAGTCCATAACTCCCTTAGTAGCCCCCGAACTAGCCTCCAACGCAAAGGCTTGTGTCCGACATCTGCTCGTCTAATAGTATCCGGCTGGCGGGGCGATTTCTTCAATGTGCATTGTTCATATTTGGAGCCAAGTAATGTCCGAAATCAAAAACAGTATTGACTTAATAACAAAGGCAATAACAAAAAGCCGTTCAGGACTAAACAATGCTTGCGTCTGACAACTTTTTCTTTGTCAACGAAGAGTCATGTCCGGCCATAACACCAAGCGGTGAGTATTTCTCGGAGCGTGGCTCGAGGCCCACCCACGTTTGACACGTCTCATCAAGGTGGGGATCGTGCTCCGCCTTTTTGGGGATATGATCAATGATTTCGATTCCCCATCCCGCACATAACATTGCGAGAGTATCAGGAAGTGGAGAAGCCAACGACGCGCAAAGGGGAGCTCCTGGCCTGACAACAACCTATAAAGGGGGGAGCTACAATAGTCAACATCCCATGCTTTCTTCCACCTTCTGCTCACGCATACCCTTAGAGCTCCAGCGCCCCCTTTCTCTGCTTCCGCAGCAAATCCCACCCTATCTCCTTCGACCATGGCTGTATCCGACGCTAATGGGAAGTGGAAGGTCTCCATCGTTATCGATTGTGACATCTTGAAGCTGAAGGAGGCTGGCTATTTGTCGGCCGACATTGCCCATCGGGCCCCCGAAGAGGGCGAGATCATCCCCATGCCCAAGCTGGGAAAAAGGATCATATTCCTCCCCCATTTCATTAGAGGGCTTGGATTTCCTCTGCACCCCTTCGTCAGGGGGTTGATGTTCTTTTATGGCTAGATTTTCATGATCTAGCCCCCGACTCCCTCCTCCACATCTCGACTTTCATCGTTTTCTGTGAAGCGCTCCTTCGAGTCGGGCCGCACTTTGGTCTATGGCTGAAGGTGTTCAATGTCAAGCCTAAAGTGAACATGCAGACTGTGGCGGGGCCATGATTAGTAAACTGACATGGGTCTAGTGGCCGGAGGGTGCTACTTCTTGAGCTTGCGTTGGTTTTTCCCTTGAAGAGGAAAGGGTGGTGCAGCAAAGTAGAGATAAGTATTTCCCTCAGTTAGAGAACCAAGGTATCAATCCAGTAGGAGGTACAAGCAAGTCTCCAATCTATGCACCTGCACAAACAATCAAACACTTTCACCCAACACGATAAAGGCATTATCAATCACTTCATGGTCAATTGCAAGGATGAGATCTGATAGAGATAGATATAAAAGATTACTAAAACGTAAAATAAAGTAAAAACAAATAAATTTCAGTAAGGTATTTTTGGGTTTTTTGGTTTATAGATCTAAAAATATATGATGGAAATAGACCCGGGTGCCATAGGTTTCACTAGAGGCCTCTCTCTTGAAAGAAAATAGCACGGTGGGTGAACAAATTACGGTCGAGCAATTGATAGAAAAGTGCAAATGATGTAGGGTGGAACCCTAGGGGCCGATCTTTCACGTTTGGAGAGGATCCCTACGAGGAACACGAAGAACGCGAGGAAGGAAACGGGGGAAATCACGGGGAAACGAAAGAGAAAACACTCAACCAACACGAATATGATCACATATGTGCTAGATCCAAGAAACACAAAGAGATACACGATCCAAATCCGACAAAGGATGATACAAGTGGCGGTAGTTCATCTCCGAGAGGAGGTCTTGAATCCACGAGGGGCTCTTCCCATAAAGGGGTCTTGAATCCAAGTGGATCTTCTCCAAAGAGGCCACGGTCTCTCACGAGGAGGAGATCCATATGGATGAGCAAAGCTCTATCTCAAATGAGCTAATACTTTGCTAACCCTAACTAGGAGGAGGTGGGGGAGTATATATAGTGCTAGCCCATGAAGGGGTAAGTGAGAGGGGGATACATGGGCCCTTGGCCCGTTCTCTGTGCACAGGGAGGTGTCGGATGTCCGGGCTGGGGGCCGGATGTCCGGTCTGGCCTGGGTCTTCCAGATGCATTCGGTGATGGAGGGGCTGGATTTCCGGGAGAAGGGGCCGGATGTCCGGTGCCTCGCGAGGGGCCAGATGTCGGGGCCTGGGGGTCGGATGTCCGGGCTAGCTTGGCCGATTCTGGAGCTCCCTGTATAGAAGGGGGCCGGATTTCTGGGCGATGGTCCAGATGTCTGGGCCTGGCCAGATGTCCGGGCTGTGGCTGGATGTCCTGGGCCTGTAGCAGCTGGCTCTTCTTCCTTCTCCTGTACCCTACTTCGGCGCACGCTCGGCCTTACACACATACATAGAGGAACATCGATCGTTGCGCATGCACGCGTGAGAGATAAAGAATTCCCGATATGATTGAGAGGGGGATGTGTGTGGGTGTGTGCCTTCATGGGAGACCGACCTGAAGAAAAAGATTGCATGCGTGCGATGGATAATGCCGACTGGTAGTGTGTGTTCATGCATGCACGAGAGAAAGTTAGTGGTACAATTATAAAGAGAAGACTACTGTGTGGGTGTAAAAGAATAGGTGAGGTCATTATCAATGTAAAGTTGAATTCAAATATTTGAATAAGAGATCCTGATGTTTGAAACCCATGCATGCATGAATATAACGGAGATATGCGCGGTGTTGTTTGGAAACGAGCATGTTGTAATGTATACACATTGAACAAGGCCAGACTGATTTGAATTTGAGATACCAATGGCAGACATCATTTGTCCATGTCGCATCCGTGCATGGACACACTATTCTAATTGGAGATGATGGGTGGCTTTTGCATCACATATCTATATCTATACCCCTATATATATAATATTTTATATTTTTTTATATTGTGTGCAGGTAACTTTAACTTTGAAAGATGGTCGTTGGATGAGGCGAATCCGATGGTCCAAATATGGCAAATTTGAGCACTACTGGCCGTTGGATATCATCTAGATTCCACCAGAGTTCGCCACATGTATAATCTAAAAGACTCCATGGTTGAACTTAAGCATAATGCACAAACATCAAAACACAAGCACTTCTTATTTGTTCTAGAATCTTTCGTATCAGAATTGCCCAAATGTTTTTACTTTATGTCTTACAATGCACAATTCCATGAATCTTAAATAGATTAGCTTTCTTAAAAAAACTAGATGATTTTGAATGAAATGAACTATAAGAATTAAACGAACATCTACATCATGCATATATGACTCAAAGCTTGCATGCTATAATGTGGTATTTATTCATAATTTGGTTGCCAAATCTCATGTGTGCAATGCACGTGTACCTAACTCTAGTCAAAATGGTGTTTGTGTGTTTGTTGTGCGTGTTGAGGTGCAAATTGTCTTTTTTGGGGTACACGTTAAGCTTGTTCTTCCGAAATTTCAAGCCGCGTCTTGTTATGCCGAAAATTCAAGCTACCGTCTCTGTCTATCATGCTGTGAAACTCCCGCCTCTTCAACCCGCACCTTGTTAGCCTGAAATATTTAAGATATATCTTTGTCTTGTTGTGCTTCGACAACTCCCTCCATCTCAACTCGCGCCTTGCTATTCCAAAACTACAACGCGCGTGAAAACTCCCACCTCCTGTGAAATCCCGACACGCGAAATGCCCGTGGTACCCCTGAACCGAAAGAACCGCCTCAAATCGGTGGGGTTACTTTCGTAACTTACCCCACATTTCGGACAAGCGCGTCTCTAAGCCATGGTTCCCCACTGCCATCCCATCCGTCCACCCATTCGTACACCGAGGCCGTGAAAACCCGTGACGAAACCCCACACCCTGCTCCGTCCGCCACCCAGCCGGAGCCTCTTCCCCGACGACGTGGTCCACAGCAACACCTGACATCCCTCATCCACCGTACCGGATGAGGATCCATCGTCGATATCGTGGCCCCACCGGTTCAGCCACCCCGTCCTCCACCTCCAAGGAGCTGCCCCGACGTTCCCCTCGTCTTTCACGCCACCTCCATTCCCACACCGCCGTCTTCACCTACACCACTAGAAGAGCATCATCATCACCGTTTCCTCGGATGAAGCTGTGGCCTAATCGGCGCCACCAAAGAGGTTGTACACTAATCGCCGCATTTTCTTCTTGATTCGATCTCACGGTGCTGCTGGCGCTCGGTCCCAAGCCGACACGGTGCGGCTCCATCCACGGCGGCATCGCCGGCCACTTCCTCCACGACATCACTCCCTCGGCGGCGACGTCCACATTAGTAGGAGCCGCTGCTGCTTTAGCTCTCGCTCGTGCTGCTGCTCTGCTCTTGCTCTCGGTCCCCTGCCTGGTCTGCTCTTGCTATTGCTCTTGCTCGCGCTGCTGCTCGCCGAAGAGGTACCCCACTATCTATCTTAGGGTTCAGGATGGGGGCGGTGGTCGCCGGTGATGCGGGGCGGTGGTGTGGGGATCGCCGGAGAAAATGCTCGGCACGGGGGGGCTGCTAGAGGGATGGCCGGGGCGGAGGTGGACCGGCGGTGGGGAGTGTTTTCGGGGCGGGCAGGGCGGCGCACCGCCGGCCGCGGGCTGCGAGGGGCTCCTGTTTGGCCGGTGGTGGCTTGCGGCTCAGGGTGGTGGAGGTTGAAGATGAACCGCATGCCCTTGATTTCCTATCCAACGGCTGCAAAATTGACTGATCAGAGATGAAAAAGTCAGTCGACCGACGTGTAGCCTCACAGTAACACCCCAGATGTAACTTTCCATCTTTGTAAGTCCAACTCTTGCCATTTTCGGCTATGTGTTATGATATTCCCTCTGTGGTTGGGTTTTTTTATTTTGTTTTGCATTTTATTCATGTCATGCATCTCATATCATGTCATCATGTGCATCTCATTTGCATACATGTTCGTCTCATGCATCCGAGCATTTTCCCCGTTGTCCGTTTTGCAATCCGACACTCCCACATAAACCGGCGCAACCCTCTTGTCTCTTTTCATGTGCGGGTGTTAAACATTCTCGGAATGGACCGAGGCTTGCCAGGTGGCCTTGGTACACCACCGGAAGACCACCTGTCAAGTTTCGTGGCATTTGGAGCTCGTTTGATGCTCCAACGGTTAACCGGGTAACCGCAAAGGCCTCTTTTGGGTTGCAGCCCAACACCCCTCCAAAAGAGCCCAATAACCCATCTAAGTCACTTCCATGCTCTCCGTCCTCAGATCTCGATCGTGTGGGCGAAAACTACACCCATTTGGAGTCTCCTAGCTCCCCCTACCTATAAATATGTGAAGCCCTCCGAAATTTCCGGATCCCGAAACCCTAGCCCACTCCCTCTCCGCCGCCGGACACGTCTGGGCGGAGCCGGACACGTCCGCCGCTGCGCCCCAGCCACTCCGGGTGTGCCACGTGGCACCGCCGCCGCCCACCGCCGACGGCCCGGCCGAGCCCGGGTCGGGCCCCCGAAGCCCGTACGCCGCCGTGCCCGCTCACGCGCCTCCGCTGACCACGCCCCACCGCCCGGTCCTCCACGCCCCGCCGGCCTCCAGCCGCCGGCCGCCGCCGCGTCGTCGGTGCCGCGCCGCCCCGCGCCCACCGCCGGCTCCCGCCGCCCCAGTCGCCGCCCGCCGCCTCCAGGGACCACGCCGACCAGATCCGGTCGGCCCCCGAGCCCATCTCCTTCCCAGAGCTCTTCTCCGGCCGCCCCGCGCTTCAACTCCGGCGAGGCTCCGGCCTACCTCGGTTTCCGTGCCCAGATCCAGATCTGAGGACCCCTTGGTTGACCTTGTTTTTCCCTAAGTCTGCAGTATTTTTATGACATGTTCATCGCATCATAACTCTGCATCCGTAGCTCCGTTTCATGCGCATGATATATCAAAATGTTCATGAGGATGTGCTCTTCGTTTTGTTCCATTGGGACATGTTCATTTGAGGTCATCTCGTTGCCCTAATCTCTGATGCAAGAGTGCTATATAATGTTAGTTCCTGATTCGTAACAGATTGTGGGCATTTGTCATTTTTGCTACATTTATTGTGTGCATCTTATGGGCATGAGTTCTACATGTGTTTTGTACTATGCCATGTCTTCTTTACAAAGGTGCTTACCATGAATTTTTTTGATCAATGTGGTGACTAGCACAAGCATGCAAACTAGGCTCCGTGATGTTGCTATTTTTAGTCCCTGTTCTGCTGTTCTTTTTATGCCATGTAAACTTGCTGCTACAGAGAGATCCATGCTTATTCTAAGATACTTCAGTAAGGATGTATTGAACATATGGTTATGCTCTATCCATTCGTGCCACTCTTTGCAATTATGGAGTAGTCTAGCATGTCATTTTCGTGCTCTACTTTTGCTATAAAATGTTTCCTGGCAGATTGTTTACATGTTATTCAATTTTGCCAAGGTTGTTGTAGTTGATCGTTGCATGCTATGAACTTGTTCCTGCCATGGTTAGCTTCATAAACATGTCTTATTGCTGATGCTATGCTTATATTGTCATGAAATGACTTGTGCTGAGTGAATCGAGCTCGCGAAGATGCCTTCATAATTCTGTCAATGCCATGCCCTGTTTGCTAAATCGGTTAACGAAACTTGCTATGTTTACATGGGTGCCATCATATCTTATGATCCTTTTTGGCTCATGGTAAGTAAGGGACTTTTGTTCTATGATTTGAGTAGAATCATGCCATGTCTTGTTTTGATATTATAAGTTCCTGTAGCATGTTGATTTCTTGCTCTGAACATTGCTACCTGATGTTGTTTATGCCATGTCCAGGCTGATATCTTTTGCACTTTTGCCATGCTTGTTTGAACCTGTTATGGTGTGATTTAGCCGTAGCTCAGTGTACCTCTTTTGTCAAGCATCTCCTGTAGATCACTGTCGTAAGCTTTGTTGTTATGTTGGGGTGTTGTAGCTTAGTTTCTTGTTGCATGCTAAGTAGCATCGTGTTGTTAATCGCAAATTTGTGTCCTTGTTTTGCTTGCCATTTGCAAACCGTGCATCCGTTCCCGGTGATCTTTATATCGATTTCAACCGAAATCATCTCATCTTTCCAGCGGAATACTTGGTTGGCCAAGTTGATGCCTTGTTCATCCTTTTCCTCCCGGAGCACGCATATGCATTGCATATCACATCTCGCATACCATGCCATGTGCATCATGTTGCTTGTGCATTGCACCGTGATTTATTGTGGTTCCATTGCTTGTGTTCTTGCTTTGGGTAGAGCCGGGAGACGAGTACGTGCACGAGGAACCTGTTGAGTACGCTAACGAGGATCAAGCCTTCGACAACTCTGAGAACTTTGCAGGCAAGATGACCATACCTTCGATATCACTTCTATCTTTGCTTTGCTAGTTGCTCTCTCTATCGCTATGTTAGCTCTACCTACCATTTGTTTATCATGCCTCCCATATTGCCATGTCAAGACTCTAACCACCCTGTCCTAGCAAACTATTGTTTGGCTATGTCACCGCTTTTGCTCAGCCCCTCTTATAGCGTTGCTAGTTGCAGGTGAAGATGAAGTTTGTTCCTCATTGGAACATGGATATTTTGGGATATCACAATATCTCCTGTTTAATTAATGTTGGGGAATGTAGCAGAAATTCAAAATTTTCCTACGTGTCACCAAGATCTATCTATGGAGAAACCAGCAACAAGGGGAAGGAGAGTGCATCTACATACCCTTGTAGATCGCTAAGCGGAAGCATTCAAGAGAACGGGGTTTAAGGAGTCGTACTCGTCGTGATCCAAATCACCGGAGATCCTAGTGCCGAACGGACGGCACCTCCGTGTTCAACACACGTACAGCCCGGTGACGTCTCCCATGCCTTGATCCAGCAAGGAGAGAGGGAGAGGTTGAGGAAGACTCCATCCAGCAGCAGCACAACGGCGTGGTGGTGGTGGAGGAGCGTGGCAATCCAGCAGGGCTTCGCCAAGCACCGCGAGATATGAGGAGAAAGAGAGGTAGGGCTGCGCCAACAGGAGAAGAAACTCATGTGTTGGGCTGCACCTACGCCTCCACTATATATAGGGGGAGAGGGGGCTGCGCCCCTACCTAGGTTTCCACCCCTAGGGGGCAGCTCCCAGCCCTAGATCCCATCTAGGGGGGCGGCCAAGGGGTGGAGAGGGGGAAACTTGCCCCCCAAGCAAGGTGGGGCGCCCCCTCCCCAAACCCTAGGCGCCTTGGGCCCTTGTGGGGGGGGGGGGCGCACCAGCCCACCTGGGGCTGGTCCCCTCCCACACTTGGCCCATGCAGCCCTCCGGGGCTGGTGGCCCCACTTGGTGGACCCCCGGGACCCTCCCGGTGGTCCCGAAACGTTACCGATAAAACCTGAAACTTTTCCGGTGACCAAAACAGGACTTCCCATATATAAATCTTTACCTCCGGACCATTCCGGAACTCCTCGTGTTGTCCAGGATCTCATCCGGGACTCCGAACAACATTCGGTAACCACATACAAACTTCCTTTATAACCCTAGCGTCATCGAACCTTAAGTGTGTAGACTCTACGGGTTCGGGAGACATGTAGACATGACCAAGACGTTCTCCGCTCAATAACCAACAACGGGATCTGGATACCCATGTTGGCTCCCACATGTTCCACGATGATCTCATCGGATGAACCACGATGTCAAGGACTCAATCGATCCCGTATACAATTCCCGTTGTCTAGCGATATTATACTTGCCCGAGATTCGATCGTCGGTATACCGATATCTTGTTCAATCTCGTTACCGGCAAGTCTCTTTACTCATTCCTGTAACACATCATCCCGCGATCAACTCCTTGGTCACATTGTGCACATTATGATGATGTCCTACCGAGTGGGCCCAGAGATACCTCTCCGTCACACGGAGTGACAAATCCAGTCTCGATTCGTGCCAACCCAACAGACACTTTCGGAGATACCTGTAGTGCACCTTTATAGCCACCCAGTTACGTTGTGACGTTTGGTACACCCAAAGCATTTCTACGGTATCCGGGAGTTGCACAATCTCATGGTCTAAGGAAATGATACTTGACATTAGAAAAGCTTTAGCATACGGACTACACGATCTTGTGCTAGGCTTAGGATTGAGTCTTGTCCATCACATCATTCTCCTAATGATGTGATCCCGTTATCAACGACATCCAATGTCCATGGTCAGGAAACTTTAACCATCTATTGATCAACGAGCTAGTCAACTAGAGGCTTACTAGGGACATGGTGCTGTCTATGTATCCACACATGTATCTGAGTTCCCTATCAATACAATTCTAGCATGGATAATAAACGATTATCATGAACAAGGAAATATAATAATAACTAATTTATTACTGCCTCTAGGGCATATTTCCAACAGTCTCCCACTTGCACTAGAGTCAATAATCTAGTTCACATCGCCATGTTATTAACACTGATAGGTCACATCGCCATGTGACCAACACCCAAGAGTTTAGTAGTGTCTAAACTAGTTTACATCACCATGTGATTGAGTCTCAATGAGTTCTCGGGTTTGATCATGTTTTGCTTGTGAGAGAAGTTTTTAGTCAACGGGTCTGCAACATTCAGATCCGTATGTACTTCACAAATCTCTAAGTCATATTGTAAATGCTGTTTCTACGCTCCACTTGAAGCTATTCCAAATGGTTGCTCCACTATACGTATCCGGTTTGCTACTCAGAGTCACTCGGATAGGTGTTAAAGCTAGCATCGTCGTAACCCTTTATGCCGAACTCTTTATCACCTCCATAATCGAGAAACAAATCCTTATTCCTCTAAAGATAATTTTGACCGCTATCTGGTGATCCACTCCTTGATCACCTTTGTACTCTCTTGCCAGACATGTGGCAAGGCACACATCAGGTGCGGTACTTAGCATAGCGTACTGTAGAGCCTACGTCTAAAGCATAGGGGACGACCTTCGTCCTTTCTCTCTTTTCTGCCGTGGTCGAGCTTTAAGTCTTAACTTCGTACCTTACAACTCAGGCAAGAACTCCTTCTTTGACTGATCCATCTTGAACACCTTCAAGATCATGTCAAGGTATGTGCTCATTTTGAAAGTACCATTATGCGTTTTGATCCATCCTTATAGATCTTGATGCTCAATGTTCAAGTAGCTTAATCCAGGTTTTCCATTGAAAAACACTTTTCAAATAATCCTATATGCTTTACAGAAAATTCTACATCATTTCTAATCATCAATATGTCAACAACATATACTCATCAGAAATTCTATAGTGCTCCCACTCACTTCTTTGGAAACAGAAGTTTCTCACAAATTTTGTATAAACCCAAAATCTTTGATCATCTTATCAAAGTGCATATTCCAACTCCGAGATGCTTACTCCAGTCCATGGAAGGATCGTTGGAGCTAGCATACCTTTTAGCATCCTTAGGATCGACAAAACCTTTCTGATTGTATCACATACAACCTTTCCTTACGAAAACTGGTAAGGAAACTCGTCTTGACATCCATCTGCCAGATTTCATAAATGCAGCTTATGCTAACATGATTCCGACGGACTAAAGCATCGCTACGGATGAGAAAATCTCATCGTAGTCAACTCCTTGAACTTGTGAAAAAACTCTTCGCCACAAGTCAAGCTTCATAGACGGTGACATTACCGTCCACGTCCGTCTTCTTCTTAAAGATCCATTTGTCTCAATGGTTTGCCGATCATCGGGCAAGTCCACCAAAGTCCATGCTTTGTTTTGATACATGGATCCTACCTCGGATTTCATGGCTCCTAACCATTTGTCGGAATTTGGGCCCACCATCGCTTCTCCATAGCTCCTAGGTTCATTGTTGTCTAGCAACATGACCTTCAAGACAGGATCACCGTACCACTCCGAAGCAGTACGCGTCCTTGTCGTCCTACGAGGTTCGGTAGTGACTTGATCCGAAGATTCATGATCACTATCATAAGCTTCCACTTCAATTGGTGTAGGTGCCACAGGAACAACTTCCTGTGCCCTGCTACACACTGGTTGAAGTGATGGTTCAATAACCTCATCAAGTCTCCACCATCCTCCCACTCAACTTTTTGAGACAAACTTTTCCTCGAGAAAGGACCCGATTTAAGAAACAATCGCTATTGTTTTTGGATCTGAATTAGGAGGTATACCCAACCATTTTGGGTATCCTATGAAGATGCATTTATCCGTTTTGGGTTCGAGCTTATCACGATGAAACTTTTTCACATAAGCATCGCAGCCCCAAACTTTCAAGAAACGACAACTTAGGTTTCTCTAAACCATAGTTCTCACGGTGTCATCTCAACGGAATTACGTGGTGCCCTATTAAAGTGAGTGCAGTTGTCTCTAATGCCTAACCCATGAACGATAGTGGTAATTCGATAAGAGACATCATGGTACGCACCATATCCAATAGGGTGCAACTATGATGTTCGGACACACCATCACACTATGGTGTTCCAGGCGGTATTAATTGTGAAACAATTTCCTCAATGTGTTAATTGCGTGCCAAAGCTCGTAACTCAGATACTCATCTCTATGATCATATCATAGACATTTTATCCTCTTGTCACAATGATCTTCAACTGCACTCTGAAATTACTTGAACCATTCAATAATTCAGACTTGTGTTTCATCAAGTAAATATACTCAACATCTACTCGAATCATCTGTGAAGTGAGAACATAACGATATTCACTGCATGCCTCAGCACTCATTGGACTGCACACATCAAAATGTGTTACTTCCAACAGGTTGCTATCTTGTTCCATCGTACTGAAAACGAGGCTTTTCAGTCATCTTGCCCATGTGGTATGATTTGCATATCTCAAGTGATTCAAAATCAAGTGAGTCCAAACGATCCATCTGCATGGAGTTTCTTCATGCGTATACACCAATAGACATGGTTCGCATGTCTCAAACTTTTCAAAAACGAGTGAGTCCAAAGATCCATCAACATGGAGCTTCTTCATGCGTTTTACACCAATATGACTTACATGGCAGTGCCACAAGTAAGTGGTACTATCATTACTATCTTATATCTTTTGGCCTGAAAATGTGTATCACTACGATCGAGATTCAATAAACCATTCCTATTAGGTGCAATACCATTGAAGGTATTATTCAAATAAACAGAGTAACCATTATTCTCCTTAAATGAATAACCGTATTGCGATAGACATAATCCAATCATGTCTATGCTCAACGCAAACACCAAATGACAATTATTCAGGTTTAATACTAATCTTGATGGTAGAGGGAGCGTGCGATGTTTGATCACATCAAACATGGAAACACTTCCAACACATATCGTCAGCTCACCTTTAGCTAGTCTCCGTTTATTCTGTAGCTCTTTTATTTCGAGTTACTAACACTTAGCAACCGAACCGGTATCTTAATACCCTGGTGCTACTAGGAGTACTAGTAAAGTACACATTAACATAATGTATATCTAATATACTACTATCGATCTTGCCAGCCTTCTCATCTACCAAGTATCTAGGGTAATTCTGCTCCAGTGGTTGTTCCCCTTATTAAAGAAGCACTTAGTCTCGGGTTTGGGTTCAACCTTGGGTTTCTTTACTAGACCAGCAGCTGATTTGCCGTTTCATGAAGTATCCCTTCTTGCCCTTAACCTTCTTGAAACTAGTGGTTTCACCAACCATCAACAATTGATGCTCCTTCTTGATTTCTACTTTCGCGGTGTCAAACATCACGAATACTTCAAGGATCATCATATCTATCCCTGATATGTTATAGTTCATCACGAAGCTCTAGCAGCTTGGTGGCAATGACTTTGGAGAAACATCACTATCTCATCTGGAAGATCAACTCCCACTCGATTCAAGTGATTGTTGCACTCAGACAATCTGAGCACAATCTCAACGATTGAGCTTTTCTCCCTTAGTTTGCAGGCTAAGAAAATCGTCGGAGGTCTTATACCTCTTGACGTGGGCACGAACCTGAAATCCCAATTTCAGCCCTCGAAACATCTCATATGTTTCGCGACATTACGAAAACGTCTTTGGTGCCTCAACCCTAAACCGTTTAACTGAACTATCACGTAGTTATCAAAACGTTCATGTCCGATGTTCGCAACATCCACAGACGACGTTTGGGGTTCAGCACACTGAGAGGTGCATTAAGGACATAAGCTTTCTACTGTCCACATAATCGCTACTGTCAACTTTCAACTGTATTTTCTCTAGGAACATATCTAAACAGTGGAACTAAAGCGCGAGCTTACGACATAATTTGCAAAGGTCTTTTGACTATGTTCAGGATAATTAAGTTCATCTTATGAACTCCCACTCAGATAGACAACCCTCTAGTCATCTAAGTGATTACATGATTCGAGTCAACTAGGTCGTCTCCGATCATCACGTGAGACGGACTAGTCATCATCGGTGAACATCTTCATCTTGATCGTATCTACCATACGACTCATGCTCGACCTTTCGGTCTCTTGTGTTCCGAGGCCATGTCTGTACATGCTAGGCTCGTCAAGTTAACCTAAGTGTTTCGCGTGTGTAAATCTGGCTTACACCCGTTGTATGTGAACGCAAGAATCTATCACACCCGATCATCACGTGGTGCTTCGAAACGACGAACTTTCGCAACGGTGCACAGTTAGGGGGAACAGTTTCTTGAAATTTTAATGAGGGATCATCTTATTTACTACCGTCATTCTAAGCAAATAAGATGCATAAACATGATAAACATCATATGCAATCAAATAGTGACATGATATGGCCAATATCATATTGCTCCTTCTGATCTCCATCTTCGGGGCTCCATGATCATCATCGTCACCGGCATGACACCATGATCTCCATCATCATGATCTCCATCATCGTGTCTCCATGAAGTTGTCTCGCCAACTTATTACTTCTACTACTATGGCTACCGGTTAGCAATAAAGTAAAGTAATTACATGGCGTTGTTCAATGACACGCAGGTCAAACAATAAATAAAGACAACTCATATGGCTCCTGCCGGTTGTCAGACTCATCGACATGCAAGTCGTGAATCCTATTACAAGAACATGATCAATCTCATACATCACATATCATTCATCACATTCTTCTTGGCCATATCACATCACATAGCATAGCCTGCAAAAACAAGTTAGACATCCTCTAATTGTTGTTTGCATGTTTTACGTGGCTGCTATGGGTTTCTAGCAAGAACGTTTCTTACCTACACAAAACCACAACATGATATGCCAATTGCTATTTACCCTTCATAAGGACCCTTTTCATCGAATCCGTTCCGACTAAAGTGGGAGAGACTGGCACCCGCTAGCCACCTTATGCACCAAGTGCATGTCAGTCGGTGGAACCTGTCTCACGTAAGTGTACATGTAAGGTCGGTCCGGGCCGCTTCATCCCACAATACCGTCGAAACAAGATTGGACTAGTAATGGTAAGCATATTGAACAAAATCAACGCCCACAACTACTTTGTGTTCTACTCGTGCAAAGAATCTACACAGTAGACCTAGCTCATGATGCCACTGTTGGGGAACATAGCAGAAATTCAAAATTTTCCTATGTGTCACCAAGATCTATCTATGGAGAAACCAGCAACGAGGGGAAGGAGAGTGCATTTACATACCCTTGTAGATCGCTAAGCGGAAGCATTCAAGAGAACGGGGTTGAAGGAGTCATACTCGTCGTGATCCAAATCACCGGAGATCCTAGTGCCGAACGGACGGCACCTCCGCGTTCAACACACGTACAGCCCAGTGACGTCTCCCATGCCTTGATCCAGCAAGGAGAGAGGGAGAGGTTGAGGAAGACTCCATCCAGCAGCAGCACAACGGCGTGGTGGTGGTGGAGGAGCGTGGCAATCCAGCAGGGCTTTGCCAAGCACCACGAGATATGAGGAGAAAGAGAGGTAGGGCTGCGCCAACAAGGGAAGAAACTCATGTGTTGGGCTGCTCCTACGCCTCCACTATATATAGGGGGAGAGGGGGCTGCACCCCTACCTAGGTTTCCACCCCTAGGGGGCGGCGGCCAGCCCTAGATCCCATCTAGGGGGCGGCCAAGGGGTGGAGAGGGGGAAACTTGCCCACCCAAGCAAGGTGGGGCGCCCCCTCCCCAAACCCTAGGCGCCTTGGGCCCTTGTGGGGGGGGGGGCGCACCAGCCCACCTAGGGCTGGTCCCCTCCCACACTTGGCCCATGCAGCCCTCCGGGGCTGGTGGCCCCACTTGGTGGACCCCCGGGACCCTCCCGGTGGTCCCGGTACATTACCGATAAAACCCAAAACTTTTCCGGTGACCAAAACATGACTTCCCATATATAAATCGTTACCTCCGGACCATTCCGGAACTCCTCGTGATGTCCGGGATCTCATCCGGAACTCCGAACAACATTCGGTAACCACATACAAACTTCCTTTATAACCCTAGCGTCATCGAACCTTAAGTGTGTAGACCCTACGGGTTCGGGAGACATGTAGACATGACCGAGACGTTCTCCGGTCAATAACCAACAACGGGATCTGGATACCCATGTTGGCTCCCACATGTTCCACGATGATCTCATCGGATGAACCACGATGTCAAGGACTCAATCGATCCCGTATACAATTCCCTTTGTCTAGCGGTATTATACTTGCCCGAGATTCGATCGTCGGTATACCGATACCTTGTTCAATATTGTTACCGGCAAGTCTCTTTACTCGTTCCCGTAACAAATCATCCCGCGATCAACTCCTTGGTCACATTGTGCACATTATGATGATGTCCTACCGAGTGGGCCCAGAGATACCTCTCCGTCACACGGAGTGACAAATCCCAGTCTCGATTCATGCCAACCCAATAGACACTTTCGGAGATACCTGTAGTGCACCTTTATAGCCACCCAGTTACGTTGTGACGTTTGGTACACCCAAACCATTCCTACGGTATCCGGGAGTTGCACAATCTCATGGTCTAAGGAAATGATACTTGACATTAGAAAAGCTTTAGCATACAAACTACACGATCTTGTCCTAGGCTTAGGATTGGGTCTTGTCCATCACATCATTCTCCTAATGATGTGCTCCTGTTATCATCGACATCCAATGTCCATGGTCAGGAAACTGTAACCATCTATTGATCAACGAGCTAGTCAACTAGAGGCTTACTAGGGACATGGTGTTGTCTATGTATCCACACATGTATCTGAGTTTCCTATCAATACAATTCTATCATGGATAATAAACGATTATCATGAACAAGGAAATATAATAATAACTAATTTATTATTGCCTCTAGGGCATATTTCCAACAATTAATGCACCTATATACTTGGTAAAGGGTGGAAGGCTCGGCCTTGTGCCTGGTGTCTTGTTCCACTCTTGCCGCCCTAGTTTCCATCATACCAGCGTTATGTTCCTTGATTTTGTGTTCCTTATGCGGTTGGGTGATTTATGGGACCCCCTTGACAGTTCGTTTGAATAAAACTCCTCCAGCAAGGCCCAACCCTGGTTTTACCATTTGACGACCTAACCCTATTACTTTTCCCTTGGGTTTTCGCGAGCCC
>NC_041383.1:571852781-571859934 GCF_002162155.2 Triticum dicoccoides | reverse complement strand
GTTGGTCCGAACCGAGCCGCCTGCGGGGCCACCTCGGGGAAACTCGAAGTCTGGTTTTACTCGTAGCCTGTCTTATCCGGTGTGCCCTGAGAAGGAGATATGTGCAGCTCCTATCGGGATTTGTCGGCACAGTCGGGTGGTCTTGCTAGTCTTGTTTTACCATTGTCGAAATGTCTTGTGAACCAGGATTCCGAGACTGATCGGGTCTTCCCGGGAGAAGGTATATCCTTCGTTGACCGTGAGAGCTTATGATGGGCTAAGTTGGGACACCCCTGCAGGGTATTATCTTTCGAAAGTCGTGCCCGTGGTTATGAGGCAGATGGGAATTTGTTAATGTCCGGTTGTAGAGAACTTGTCACTTGACTTCATTAAAATAAATCAACCGCGTGTGTAGCCGTGATGGTCTCTTCTCGGCGGAGTCCGGGAGGTGAACACGGTTTGGGTTATGTATGAACATAAGTAGTTTCAGGATCACTTCTTGATCACTTCTAGCTTCTCGACCGATGCGTTGCTTCTCTTCTCGCTCTCACTTGCATATGTTAGCCACCATATATGCTTAGTGCTTGCTGCAGCTCCTCCATATTACCCCTTTTCCTACCCATGAGCTTAAATAGTCTTGATCTCGCAGGTGTGAGATTGCTGAGTCCTCGTAACTCACAAATTCTACCAAAACAGATGCAGGTGCCGAGGATACCAGCGCAAGTGGCGCAACCGAGCTCAAGTGGGAGTTTGATGAGGACCTTGGTCGTTACTATGTTTCGTTTCCAGATGATCAGTAGTGGAGCCCAGTCGGGATGATCGGGGATCTAGCATTTGGGGTTATCTTTTTTTCATTTGGATTTGACCGTAGTCGGTCTATGAGTGTATTTTGGATGATGTATGAAACTATTTATGTATTGTGTGAAGTGGCGATTGTAAGCCAACTCTCTTTATCTCATTCTTGTTCATTACATGGGATTATGTGAAGATGACCTTTCTTGCGACAAAACCACCATGCGGTTATGCCTCTAAGTCATGCTTCGACACGTGGGAGATATAGCCGCATCATGGGCGTTACAAGTTGGTAATCAGAGCCATCCCCGACTTAGGAGCCCCCTGCTTGATTGATTGGTGGCGTTGTTGAGTCTAGAACAAAAATGTTTTGAGTCTTAGGATTATATATATCGGAGAGTAGGATTCTTTTTACTCCTCAGTCCCTTCGTCGCTCTGGTGAGGTCTCCTGACGTAGATGTTTTGACTTTCCTCTCCTCAAATTTCACTAAAAACAATTTTAGGATCACGCGGGTATCTTGGGATCGTTCCAATGGTTTTGTGACGAGAACATTGTTCTTGGTGCCTCCTGTCTTTTAGGGGTTGTGGCAGTGTCCCGGGGAGTTGACCTCCGAGGTGTTGTCGTCACAATTTTATCGTTGCAGTTCTGGAATACCTGAGTTTTGCCGACATCGAAAATCTCTTTTATGCAGTTGTTGGTGAGATAACCTCGACGCCACCCAGTACTGGGGCGGGAGTTCGGGAGTATTGCCATAACTCGTATAATGCTTTTCGAAGGTTGAGGTACACGATTTCCGAAGGTTTCTTGGTTATGTGTTGACGGATGGATACGGTTGGATGTAGGGATTGTTAGTTTGGGTGAGATATATTGCTTCCCCTGTATCCCCAACACCTGATTGCATAACCAGAAAGTTTCGGGAGTTTATAGGTGGGTTTCAAGTAGCTCTAGCATTTCATCCTGTAGATATTTGGTTTGTGATTGGGTAATCCTTACCACTTATTTGTTCCAGTTGTACCTTGTTTATTTCATTCATCAATCTCTTATCAAGTGGCTTCTCACCTTAATGGACGTGAGATGTTAGCTTTGGGAATTCATTCGTTCATCTTTGTCCGAATGTTTATTGTGAAGACTATATGTTGCAATTTCTATCCATTGATTGAACTTGTCTATCTGTCCATCAAGATGCTAACAGATGTCACCCTCTTCAGGATGGCTCCGCCAACGCATCAGAATCCGGAACGCAATGATGGGAGTCAGGCAAACCCTCCACCTCCACCTCCGCCTCTGGAGGCATGGCAATCTTTGATGGCAGCCACAAATGCCAACTCTCAGATGATGATTCAGCTCATGCAAGAGCGCAACCAAGCCCAAGGCAACCAAGGGAATCAAGGTCAAGGGCAGTTCAATCACCAGCCCCAATTTCCTACCCTTAACCAGTTCTTGGCAAATCAGCCAAAGTCTTTCAGCTACTGTGCCGAGGCCACAGACGCGATGATTAGCTCGTGGATATCAACAAGCATTTTGAATGTAGAGATGTCAGGCCTGAGGGCTATGTCAAGTTCGCTTCTTTTCAGCTCAAGGACCAAGCAGCTGACTGGTTCCAGCAATACAAAGATTCCAGAGGAGGTCGAGTGATTACTTGGACTGACTTCTATCGGGACTTTAAAGCTCACCACATTCCGACCAGTGTTGTTGAGAGCAAGCGTGAGGAGTTCCGCAATCTCAAGCAAGGAAACATGTCTGTGTACGAATACAACAAGAAATTTTAGAAACTTACTCGCTTCGCTAAACAAGACGTTCTTGATGAGAAGAGTATGATTTATCAATTCAGAGGTGGCCTTAGAGAGGATCTGCAGTCAGCTCTCGTTCTTGTTGAGCCTACTCAGTTTGATCAATTGTACAATATGGCCTTCAAGCAAGAAGGTGCTCAGCTCAAGTGTGAGGCTTCTAAGAAGAGAATCAGGGATGCAGTGCAGTCTTCTTCTTCCTCACAAGTGGCAGATAAGCAGCAGAAGTTCTACCTTCCTCCTCCTCCGTTTCGTCAGCCTTACCAGCAGAAGAACTCAGGTGGTCGTGGATCTTCCCACCCACCCAACCCAGGCTATCAGAACAAGTCTCAGTCTCAAGCTCCAAGGTCAAATGCTCCTTATCATCGTCCGCTCTCAGAGGTGACTTGCAACAAGTGCCAGCAGAAAGGTCACTACGCGAACAAGTGCTTCAACCAAAGGCGCCTTCCTCCTCCTCCTCCTCCTGTGAGATCTTCAAGCAATGATGTGGTCAAGCATAATCCCAAGTCTGCAAAGGTGAACATGATGAATGCAGCGCAAGCGGAGGAATCTTCTGATGTGATAATGGGTAATCTTCTAGTTAATGATATTCCTGCAAAAGTCTTATTTGATACCGGTGCATCACATTCTTTCATGTCATATCCTTTTGCATCGAAGCACAATTTTGACACAGAGGAATTACCTAGAGCAATGCAAGTTATTTCTCCGGCTAAGCGTTTGAGATCTACCTTATTGGTTCCGGATGTTTCTATGACTATAAATTTCTGTCTTCTCCAATTGTTCTTGGTGAATCGGATATTGATCTAATTCTCGGGATGGACTGGCTTTCTAAGCACAAGGCTCAGCTTGATTGTGCGGCCAGGCAGATTCAATTGACACACTCTTCTGAGGATGTTATCATCTATGCCGCTCGTGATGAAACCATTCGGTTGTTTTCTCTCAATGAGAAGGGCGAGTTGGAGGCTATTTCTCAAATTCCAGTCGTTTGCGAGTACCAAGATGTCTTTCTAGAAGAGCTTCCGGGTATGCCTCCTCATCGGCCAGTCGAGTTCGTTATCGATCTTGAGCCTGGTACTGAACCCGTTTGCAAGCGTCCTTACAAGATTGGACCTATGGAGCTGAAGGACTTGAAGAAACAGCTCGATGAACAAGAGCGTCTGGGTTTGATCAGACCGAGTTCATCTCCATGGGGTTGTGGAGTTCTTTTTGTCCAGAAGAAGGATGGCACGGACCGACTTTGCGTCGATTACCGTCCATTGAACAAGAAGACAATCAAGAACAAGTATCCACTTCCCAACATCAATGAGCTTTTCGAGCAACTCAAAGGTGCTAAAGTATTCTCCAAGCTTGACCTTCGTATGGGTTATCACTAGATTCGCATTCGTGAACAAGATATTCCCAAGACAACATTCAGAACAAGATTTGGTTCTTATGAATATACTGTCATGTCTTTCGCCCTTGTCAATGCTCCTCCAACATTCTCTCGAATGATGAACTTTATCTTCAACCCCTACACCAATGAATTCGTTCTGGTGTATCTTGATGATATCTTGGTCTTCTCCAAGAATAAGTAGGATCATGCCAAACATTTGCGTTGGTGCTCTACAAGCTCAGAGAGTATCAATTCTATGCGAAGTTTTCCAAATGTGAGTTCTGGCTTGATGAAGTTCTTTACCTTGGTCATATCATCTCCGCCAAGGGCATTGTTGTTAATCCCGCGAAGGTGTCTGCAGTTGTGAATTGGGAACCTCCTCAGAATGTCAAGCAGCTCCACAGTTTTCTTGGTCTTGCAAGCTATTGCCGAAGATTCGTTGAGAACTTCTCTAAGATTGCAAAGCCTCTTTCCAACCCCCTCCAGAAGCACGTCAAGTATGTCTAGATGCCTGAGTGTGACGTTGCTTTCAACACCCTCAAAGAGAAGCTAGTCACAGCTCCTGTCTTGACTCCTCCTGATGAATCCAAGCCATTCGAAGTTTTCTGTGATGCCTCCTTGCAAGGTCTCGGTGTTGTGTTAATGCAAGAGAAGAAAGTTGTGGTCTATACCTCTCGTCAGTTGAATCCCAACAAAAAGAACTACCCCACTCACGATCTTGAGTTGGCGGCAGTTGTCCATGCATTGATAACATGGAGACATCTCTTATTGGGTAGGCAAGTGGACATTTCACCGATCACAAGAGCCTCAAGTATATCTTCACTCAACCCAACCTCAACCTCAGACAAACTCGATGGGTCGAAATGATTCAAGAGTACAATCCAAGTATTGAATATACTCCTGGCAAGGCGAATGTGATTGCAGATGCTTTAAGTAGGAAGGCTTATTGCAACAATCTAATTCTCAAGCCATTTCAACCGGATCTTTGTGAAGCTTTCCGCAAACTCAATCTCCAAGTTGTTCCTCAAGGCTTTCTTGCCAACCTCATAGTCTCTCCTACTTTGGAAGATCAAATTCGTGAGGCACAACTCCTGGATACCATGGTGAAGAAGGTGAAACGTGGTATTGAGAAGGGCATTCTCAAATACAAGTGCTATCGCTTGGATGACAAAGATACTCTTTTCTTCGAGGATCGAATTGTGGTTCCTAAAGGCGATCTGAGAAAAGTCATTATGAACGAGGCACACAATTCCCTCCTATCCATTCATCTTGGAAGTACGAAGATGTACCATGACCTCAAGCAGTCGTATTGGTGGACTCGAATGAAGCGAGAAATTGCTCAATTCGTGAATGAATGTGATGTCTGCAGAAGGGTGAAAGCAGAACACCAACGACCAGCTGGTCTCCTCCAACCTCTTGCTATTCCGGAATGGAAGTTTGACCATATCGAGATGGACTTCGTGACTGGTTTTCCTAAGTCCAAGCGTGGAAATGATGCTATCTTCATTGTCATTGACAAGCTTACTAAAGTGGCTCATTTCCTTCCTATCAAAGAATCTATCACAGCAGCTTAGCTGGCAGAGCTATACACCTCCAGAATTGTCTCCTTGCATGGTATTCCACAATTGATCTCTTCAGATCGTGGAAGCATCTTTACTTCTAAGTTCTGGGACTCCTTTCAGAAGGCCATGGGCACCAACATTCGTTTCAGCACAGCTTTCCATCCTCAAACAAGTGACCAAGTCGAGCGAGTCAATCAAATCCTTGAAGACATGCTCAGGGCTTGTGTCATCTCTTTCGGTATGAAGTGGGAAGATTGTCTACCATATGCCGAGTTCTCCTACAACAACAGCTTCCAAGCGAGTTCGGGCAAGGCCCCATTCGAAATTCTCTATGGCAGAAAGTGTCGTACTCCTCTCAATTGGTCCGAGACAGGTGAACGCCAACTTCTTGGCAACGACTTGATCACAGAAGCCAAAGAAATGTGCAAAGTCATTCGTGAGAATCTCAAAAGCCGCAGAATCGCGCCAGAAGAGCTATTATGATGACAAGCACCGTGATGTGGCTTTTGAAATCGGAGACCATGTCTACCTCCGCGTCTCTCCAATGAAAGGCACTCGTCGATTCGGTATCAAAAGGAAGCTTGCCCCTAGATACGTGGGTCCTTTCAAGATCATTGGCAAAAGAGGCGACCTCGCCTATCAACTTGAGCTTCCATCCAACTTCGCGAACGTGCACGATGTGTTTCAGGTGTCACAGCTTCGCAAGTGCTTCAAGAGTCCTGAGCGCACCATCAACTTCTAAGAAATTAACCTCCAAGAAGATCTCTCTTATCATGAGCACCCCATTGCTATTCTTGAAGAAACCAAGCGCAAGACTTGCAACAAGTCTATCAAATTCCTGAAAGTGAAGTGGTCACACCATTCCGACCAAGAAGCCACCTGGGAGCGCGAGGATCACCTCCATTCCGAATATCCGGAGTTCTTTCGGTCCTAGATCTCGGGATGAGATCCTCTTGTAGTGGTGGAGTGTTGTAACACCCGGATGTAACTTTCCATCTTTGTAACTCCAACTCTTGCCATTTTTGGCTATGTGTTATGATATTCCCTCCGTGGTTGAGTTTTTGTCTTTTGTTTTGCATTTTATTCATGTCATGCATCTCATATCATGTCATCATGTGCATCTCATTTGCATACGTGTTCGTCTCATGCATCCGAGCATTTTCCCCGTTGTCCGTTTTGCAATCCGACACTCCCACATGCACCGGCGCACCCCTCTTGTATCTTTTTGTGTGTGGGTGTTAAACGTTCTCGGAATGGACCGAGGCTTGCCAGGTGGGCTTGGTACACCACCGGTAGACCACCTGTCAAGTTTTGTGGCATTTGGAGCTCGTTTGATGCTCCAATGGTTAACCGGGTAACCGCAAAGGCCTCTTCTGGGTTACAGCCCAACACCCCTCCAAAACAGCCAAATAACCCATCTAAGTCACTTCCATTCTCTCCGTCGTCGGATCATGATCGTGTGGGCTAAAACTACACCCCATTTGGAGTCTCCTAGCTCCCTCTACCTATAAATATGTGCAGCCCTCTGAAATTTTCGGATCCCGAAACCCTAGCCCGCTCCCTCTCCGCCGCCGGACACGTCCGGGCGGAGCCGGACACGTCCGCCGCCGCGCCCCAGCCACTCCGGGCGTGCCACCTGGTGCCGCCGCCGCCCACCGCC
>NC_041383.1:571850118-571852374 GCF_002162155.2 Triticum dicoccoides | reverse complement strand
CCCGGTCGCCGCCCGCCGCCTCCGGGGACCGCGCCGGCCAGATCCGGTCGGCCCCCGAGCCCATCTCCTTCCCCAAGCTCTTCTCCGGCCGCCCCGCGCTTCAACTCCGGCGAGGCTCCGGCCTACCTTGGCTTCCATGCCCAGATCCAGATCTGAGGACCCCTTGGTTGACCTCGTTTTCCCCTAAGTCAGCAGTATTTTTATGACATGTTCATCGCATCATAACTCTGCATCCATAGCTCCGTTTCATGCGCATGATATATCAAAATGTTCATCAGGATGTGGTATTCATTTTGTTCCATTGGGCCTTGTTCATTTGAGGTCACCTCAATGCCCAAATCTCTGATGCAAGAGTGCTATATAATGTTAGTTCCTGATTCATAACAGATTGTGGGCATTTGTCATTTTTGCTACATTTATTGTGTGCATCTTATGGGCATGAGCTCTACATGTGTTTTGTACTATGCCATGTATTCTTTACAAAGGTTCTTACCATGAATTTTTTTGATCAATGTGGTGACTAGCACAAGCATGCAAACTAGGCTCCGTGATGTTGCTGTTTTTAGTCCATGTTTTGCTGTTATTTGTATGCCATGTAAACTTGATGCTACAGAGAGATCCATGCTTATTCTAAGATACTTCAGTAAGGATGTATTGAACATATGGTTATGATATATCCATTAATTCCACTCTTTGCAATTATTGAGTTGTCTAGCATGTCATTTTCGTGCTCTACTTTTGCTATAAAATGTTTCCTGGCAGATTGTTTACATGTTATTCAATTTTGCCAAGGTTGTTGTAGTTGATACTTGCATGCTATGAACTTGTTATTGCCATGGTTAGCTTCATAAACATGTCTTATTGCTGATTCTATGCTTATCTTGTCATCCAATGACTTGTGCTGAGTGAATCGAGCTCGTGAAGATGCCTTCATAATTCTGTCAATGCCATGCCCTATTTGCTGAATCGGTTAACGAAACTTGCTATGTTTACATGGGTGCCATCATATCTTATGATCCTTTTTGGCTCATGGTCAGTAAGGGACTTCTGTTTTATGATTTGAGTAGAATCATGCCATGTCTTGTTTTGATATTATAAGTTCCTGTAGCATGTTGATTGCTTGCTCTGAACATTGCTACCTGATGCTGTTTATGCCATGTCCAGGCTGATATCTTTTGCACTTTTGCCATGCTTGTTTGAACCTGTTATGGTGTGATTTAGCCGTAGCTCAGTGTTCCTATTTTGTCAAGCATCTCCTGTAGATCACTGCCGTAAGCTTTGTTGTTATGTTGGGGTGCTGTAGCTTAGTTTCTTGTTGCATGCTAAGTAGCATCGTGTTGTTAATCGCAGATTTGTGTCATTCTTATTTTGCTTGCCATTTGCAAACCGTGCATCCGTTCCCGGTGATCTTTATATTGATTTCAACCAAAATCATCTCATCTTTCCAACGGCATACTTGGTTGGCCAAGTTGATGCCTTGTTCATCCTTTTCCTCCCGGAGCACGCATATGCATTGCATATCACATCACGCATACCATGCCATGTATTGCATCATGTTGCTTGTGCATTACACTGTGATTTATTGTGGTTCCATTGCTTGTGTTCTTGCTTTGGGTAGAGCCAGGAGATGAGTACGTGCACGAGGAACCTGTTGAGTATGCTAACGAGGATCAAGCCTTCAACAACTCTGAGAACTTTGCAGGCAAGATGACCATACCTTCGATATCACTTCTATCTTTGCTTTGCTAGTTGCTTGCTCTATCGCTATGTTAGCTCTACCTAACATTTGTTTATCATGCCTCCCATATTGCCATGTCAAGCCTCTAACCACCCTGTCCTAGCAAACCGTTGTTTGGCTATGTCACCGCTTTTGCTCAGCCCCTCTTAGATCGTTGCTAGTTGCAGGTGAAGATGAAGTTTGTTCCTCGTTGGAACATGGATATTTTGGGATATCACAATATCTCCTGTTTAATTAATGCACCTATATACTTGGTAAAGGGTGGAAGGCTCGGCCTTTTGCTTGGTGTCTTGTTCCACTCTTGCCGCCCTAGTTTCCGTCATACCGGTGTTATGTTCCTTGATTTTGCGTTCCTTACGCGGTTGGGTGATTTATGGGACCCCCTTGACAGTTCACTTTGAATAAAACTCCTCCAACAAGGCCCAACCTTGGTTTTACCATTTGACGACCTACCACCTATTACTTTTCCCTTGGGTTTTCGTGATCCCGAGGGTCATCTTTATTTTAGCCCCCCCCCC
>NC_041383.1:571824129-571849617 GCF_002162155.2 Triticum dicoccoides | reverse complement strand
GGAAACTCGAAGTCTGGTTTTACTCGTAGCCTGTCTCATCCGGTGTGCCCTGAGAACAAGATATGTGCAGCTCCTATCGGGATTTGTCGGCACAGTCGGGTGGTCTTGCTGGTCTTGTTTTACCATTGTCGAAATGTCTTGTGAATCGGGATTCCGAGACTGATCGGGTCTTCCTGGGAGAAGGTATATCCTTCGTTGACCGTGAGAGCTTATGATGGGCTAAGTTGGGACACCCCTGCAGGGTATTATCTTTCGAAAGTCGTGCCCGCGGTTATGAGGCAGATGGTAATTTGTTAATGTCCGGTTGTAGAGAACTTGTCACTTGACTTCATTAAAATACATCAACCACGTGTGTAGCCATGATGGTCTCTTCTCGGCGGAGTCCAGGAGGTGAACACGGTTTGGGTTATGTATGAATGTAAGTAGTTTCAGGATCACTTCTTGATCACTTCTAGCTTCTCGACCGATGCGTTGCTTCTCTTCTCGCTCTCACTTGCGTATGTTAGCCACCATATATGCTTAGTGCTTGCTGTAGCTCCACCATATTACCCCTTTTCCTACCCATGAGCTTAAATAGTCTTGATCTCGCGGGTGTCAGATTGCTGAGTCCTCGTGACTCATAGATTCTACCAAAACAGATGCAGGTGCCGAGGATACCAGCGCAAGTGGCGCAACCGAGCTCAAGTGGGAGTTTGATGAGGACCTTGGTCGTTACTATGTTTCGTTTCCAGATGATCAGTAGTGGAGCCCAGTCGGGACGATCGGGGATCTAGCATTTGGGGTTATCTTCTTGTCATTTGGATTTAACCGTAGTCAGTCTATGAGTGTATTTTGGATGATGTATGAAACTATTTATGTATTGTGTGAAGTGGCGATTGTAAGCCAACTCTCTTTATCCCATTCTTGTTCATTACATGGGATTGTGTGAAGATGACCCTTCTTGCGACAAAACCACCATGCGGTTACGCCTCTAAGTCGTGCTTCGACACATGGGAGATATAGCCGCATCGTGGGCGTTACACTCACCTTGCTAGTGCGTTCAGTTTCGACAGCAAAATTCAGTTTCAACAGCAAAATTCAGTTTTGACAGTTAAGTTCAGTTTCGACAGTTAAGTTCAGTTTTGACAGTTAAGTTTAGAGATGAGCGGCTGATGTATTTTACATCTAGCACTTTGTGGTTATGTATATTACGTCATGTATTGGAGATGCTATTAGAATTCCACTCAGGTTAACGTTGTTCGTTGTCTCTCTTGTCCTACTTCAGCCTCGGCTTCGTACAACTCACCGGAGCTGCTCCAACGACGAAACCCTCCATCACAGCGAAGCAGTACCTCGGGCTCCATCTCCAGACGCCTAAGATCTTCTTCCCCTCCTCCGATAGCTAAGTCAGCCGGAGCATCCTCACCGGCCAACCCAATCACGCTGAGATCGACATGGCTTCGCCAAAGAGGCTGTACACGTGTTGCATCTCTTTATATTATCCACTGAGCACTCTTAGTAACGGGAAATACGATTATTTTATCCTACTATATGACAAGCAGTGAGGTACCAGGCAACTTAGCTCTCCGTGATGGACTCTCTTGAACGCCATCATTATTTATCTCTACGCGTCTGAGTTCTGCATTTGTCGATGGGCCTGGGAGTTGAGCTAGTATGGCAGTGGCCTGGGTCCAAAGTAATAGAATTAGCACAAAAAAAAAATTTTAGTGTAGGATTTTCCTTGCTCAAGCCTGCCTACTAGAATCGCCGGTGCTTGAAAGGAAAAGTGAATGAAAAACATAGGAATTGGAAAGTTTCCTATGGTACTACTTTTCATTAATTTGGTGCAAAGGAATGGAGCAAAGAAAAACTGTAGGATTTGTTCCTTTAGTGTCTCCTTGAAAGAAAAACCGTAGGAATTCTAATTTCCACTTCTCCTCCTTTTCATATTCCGATTCATCAAGCACAAGACTAAGATATAATAGCATAATAGCATTATAACCGTACATTTTCTTGTGGTTTGACTTAATCTCACCATGCTTTTTTGCATCCTGTGATCTTCCAATTGTTGTGAATCAAACACCCAGATTGGTAGAAATCCTGTGTTTTTAAATTCTCTGTTTTGCACGTGCATTCCTATCCTATTCATGTCTATTTCCTATCACTGCATTGTTAGAATCCTCAAATTGAAACAAGCCCTTACTCAATTACTTCTGTTACATATATGTGTCAAAGAAAACCTTGTGTGGTTTGTCCTGCTCCTGCGGCGCTGTGTTCCACCCCAGCTCAGCTGCCCCAACGACAGAAGGGTTCACCACAACAGGGATCCCCTCTCCAGACTGTCTTTCACTGCCTCAGATCTTCTTCCCCGCCGCCGGCAGCCACGATAACTGCATTACCATCATCAACTGAGCAGACGACCTCGAGGACTACACGGGTCCGCAAGTGAGGTCGCACTCTTTCGTGTCTGCTTACGTTATGTGTCGCTTAATATGATGACATGCTACATTTTCATCGTGTTCACCTATTAGACTCCGAGTTAGGTCCAAACTAATGTTGAAACTTGAGTTTTTAAATGGTTGTGGGGTACATATTGGGGCAGCAATCAGTACTATCTATCTACTATCTGGTTAATCTCCGGTGTCTAGTATGAGTTTCATGTTGGGTGCAAACAAACATTAAAGGAGCCATTATCTGTATTTTTAACTAAAGCTATTATCTGCCTGCTATCATTGGTTTTGGGTCTATCCACAGTTTGCTACCATCACTCTGGATTTGTGCATGCACTCCTTACATAATCTCACTATGTTTTATTCCTATGCATGCCAGTTACTGTACACAATGGAACTGATCATATAGAGCAAAAGAGACGAGCCTTGCGTGGCAATAAAATTTCATGCAGATGTCGTTCCATGGTGGGTGCAAAGGCAGCCCCCCTCCACCCATTTCGGATCGTAATCAAGAGGAAGATAACTATTCCGAGGGGGATTCAGAAGTAGAAGACCACTCCTATTTACCCCATGAGGTCTTCGCTCTAACTTGGCATGTTGATGTTGGTAATATCATGCATATGGTGCCTTGCAGTGCTTACTGTATACATTAAAGATATCATCTGCTTAGTTTAGACATGCTTTGTGTCAATGCCATCTATTTAGTTTCTTTATCGTATATGTGAATCATGCAATGCCATCTTGTCTAGCCAGGCATCATATATGTGAATTTTGCAATGCCATCCTGGTTAGCCAGTCATCTTATATGTGAATTATATCATGCCATCATTTTTTATTACGTGTTAAATTTGTCAACAATTTTAGTATATTCAATTACTCTTCCTGTGCATCAGCCATTCAACACGGTCATGGAAATATCTGGAGTGGAAACAAGGTCTTCAGATCAGACAATGCTATCTGACGAAGCACATGTCTTGCTGGTTACCGATAGCTCCTCAGAGGAGGATTCAGAGGCAGATGACTAGTCATATCCCCCCCCCCCCGAGGTGCATGCCCTAACTTGGCAGGGTTATGTTGCTCATATCGTGCGTATGGTATCTTGCATTGCTATGTCATTTGCTTAGTTTAGACATGCTTTGTGTGAATGCCACCTTTTTAGTGTCTAATTACCATATATGTGAATTATGTAATGCCATCTTATTGCAAGACATTATATATGTGAATTATGCAATGTTATCTTGTTGCAAGGCATTATGTATGTGAATTATGCAATGCCATGTTGTTTAGGCAAGCGTCATATATGTGAAATATATCATGCCGTCCTTTTTTTTGTATTTCTCATTGCTTTTGTCGACAATGTTTGTATATTCAACTGCTCTTCCTGTGCATCAGCCATTTGAATTGGTGATGGAGAAATCTGGAGTGAAAACAAGGTCTTTAGAGCAGACAATGCTACATGCTGAAGCAGATATCTTGCTGGTTACAGATACCTCTTCAGAGGAGGATTCAGAGGCAGATGACAGTCCTATTATCCCCCTGAGGTGTATGCTCAAACTTGGCAGGGTTATATTACTCATATAATGCATATGTTGTATTGCAATGCTTAGTTTTTACATCATATACACAATATTGAATGCCATCTCCTTAGTTGACACATCATATATGCGATTGCCCTCTGCTCACTTCCTTAGTATATAAATCATATATTTGAATTATGTCATGCCATGATGTTTACATAGACAGCATGTATCTGAATTATGGCATGCCAACCCATTTTCTAAAGACATAATATAGTTATATCATCTCATCTTGTTTACATAGTCATCATATTTTAAATTATGTCATTCTATCCGTGAATTATATCATGCCATCATGTTTCCATCAATGGCATGTTTGTGATTTATGGCATGCCAACCACTTTAATAGACACATCGTATAGTTATATCATGTTATCCTGTTTACATACTCATCATATTTTGAAGTATGTCATTCTATATTGTTTAGTTAGCCATCATACATGTGAAATTGTGTCATGCTATCCTGTTTAATTAGCCATCATATATGTGAAATTATGTCCTGCTATTCTATTTGCTTAGACAACATAAATGTGAATTATTTCATGCCATGTTTTCTTCCCTACTATCCATTGCACCTGTCTATCTTACAATGTCTGTACATTCAATTACTTTTCTTGGTTATCAGCCATTTGAATTGGAGGGAGTGATGGCAGTATCTGTGGGAGTAAAAACACGGTCTTCGGAAAAGATCGTGCTACCTATCGATGTAGATAGAACCACGGTTGTACTTGCCCAAGAACCAGCCCCACCACACATAACCCACACTCATGTAGATTGTACCCCTACCCAGTTGGACAGAGAACCAGCTACACCCCTTCTAACCCCAACCCGAGCAGATAGACACCTAGTTGCCGTTGACACAGCACCGTCTCCACCACAGAGCACCCAAACACGAGCAGTTAGTAAGGCAACTGCAGTGCCCAAATCACGAGGACCACCACTCTGAACCCGAAGTCAACGCTTAAAGCAGAATAATAATTGTTCTAAGGTCAGGTTCCGTAGCTATGGTTCATAC
This sequence comes from Triticum dicoccoides, assembly GCF_002162155.2. Classification (NCBI taxonomy): domain Eukaryota; kingdom Viridiplantae; phylum Streptophyta; class Magnoliopsida; order Poales; family Poaceae; genus Triticum; species Triticum dicoccoides. The sequence goes on along the minus strand of NC_041383.1, from coordinate 571,844,596 downwards.
TACTTTGCTCTTGCATCACTGTATTTACTGATCCCAACTAATTTCAAATTTGAAGGATGCAATTGAAACTCCAATGGCGCAACAGGTATGTTTTAAACCTGTTTCTTCAACGTGTTTGGCTGTTTGTTGTTGTAACTTGCTCTATGTTGATTTCAGTTTCAATTGAATAAATAGTTATGTTCTCATGCCATGTACATTACAAGTGTTGTTATTGCTGTGTAGTTTCCCACACTTATATTCTGTCTATGTTGCTTTGTCTTAAAAAGATATGATTCAAACTGTATCTATCTTGATTTGGCAACATAAACTAGAATGATATAGACCATACAGTGACCATACTACATAGATATATGTTTGTTTCATGTTGTTATCATGTCCACCTTACTACTGAACTTGTTTACCAAAATGAGTTTCATATACTACATTGTAAACCTGAGATGTGTTTGTTTGTTTCTCTTTTAGAACGCGGATAAAATATTGGAGAAGAGTACCCTGTTATGCAATGGTAAAGGAAGTAATGCAGATAAGGTTCAAGATAGTGAGACATCCCTGTTGGTCTCCAAGAAAGCTGATAAAAACTATATTGAAGACACTGAGACAACCCCAAAGTCCTGTCTTGATGTAGTGTTCGAGTTACTGGCAACCACTGCCGGCACCAGCTCTTTGAACTCGTTGCCCGAATCAGTTCGGCTTCTTGAGTCTCAACTTCAAGTTGAAAGACATCGATCAGATGTTATGCGACAGGAAGCCGAAGGACCGAGGAAGTCCCTGCAGAATTCAGATGCATACTTTATGGTGCAACAGCAAGCGCTGGAGGACTTAAGTGCCAAACAAGAGAAAGTTAATAAGCTTGCTAAGCATCTTGCCATCATTTTGGGTACCCAGGATATTGTTTCTTGAGATCTTCTAAAGTGGTTTCAGTTCTGGATTTGTTTTGCTGTGGCGTTTATTTGCGCTAGTCGCCAACTTTGACAACCAGTGTATATGATATGCTGCTTTGTTCCCTATATTTGCACTGGTGGCGAACTTTGATGCCCAGTGGATGTAATATGTGTAATAGCCGTGATAGCCTAGCGTTAGTTCCTTGCATATATATTTCCTTGTCTTGTTTATTTGTTTGCTTGTAGTCATTGCAGTTCTTTTTCCGCGGTTTTCTAGTGGCTGCAATAACCTATTTTTTAATACTAGGCCACAATAACCATGGGCTAATATTTACTGTGGTGACACTGGGCCTCCTACGGGCTGTAGAAACAGTGGGCCTTCTATGGCCCGTAGAAACAATGGGCCTTCTACGGGCCGTAGAAACAATGGGCCTTCTGCGGGCCATAGCATCAATGGGCCTTATGCGGGCCGTATGAGCAATTGGCCAAACATGGGCCAAACAGACCGCATTATGGCCGTAAATGGGCTAGAGTTGGAATCATCCGTTCATGGGCAGACCATAACGGGCCATCGTTAATAGGCTGAATTTGATGACGCTATGAAAACGGCCCAACGTATTAACGGACCACAAACGGGACGACTGTAACCACACGCTGAATTTGGCCCACAAGCAGAAAATGACAGTAACGGGCCGTAAGTAAACGAATGCTGGAAATGAGCCCAAGAATAAATGGGCTTTGAGAAGGCCGAAAGATAAATGGGTTGGAAATGGCCCAACGGAATAATGGGCCATTAATGGGTATAAGGTGATACACTGTTCATTACGGGCCAGTTTCACAACGGGCCGTTAATGGGTGTAAAGTGATACACTATTCATTACGGGCCAGTTTCACCACGGGTCGTTAATAGGCCAAGAGTTACAGAGGGCCTCATATAGGCCGAAAGACGTCATCGGCCATACATGGGCCAGAAGTGAACACGGGCTGGAATCATATTGGATGGCCCAGTTGACGCTATTGGGCCTAATTCAGATAGGGCGTAAAGGGCCTTGGGTTAGCGGGCTGTAAATGGGCTATATGTGATCAGGCCATTATCAGGCTTTCAATGGGCCGGCCTGCCACCTTTTGACCAAGTCAAACGGGCTGGCCTTTTCATAGGAATGGGCCTTTGTTGGGCCGTGCCACGTGTCGAAGTATCATAGGCGCCTTATGTCCAATGAGTGGATGACATCTGTCCCAATGATGAGCCAACACGTGTTTCCGCCAGCCAATGATGATTTTACACGTGGAAAATCCCCATTGGTCGGGTCTGTTAACGGGTTATCGGATCCAAAACCCGACCCGATAGCTTAACGGCGTTCCGTTACGGTGGATGCCACGTGTCGGTCACCCTTGACGAAAGCACTTCTGTGATGTGCAATTTATCGTCATGGAAGTGGACACTTCCGCGATGATAATTTTGGTAATGTCATGGAACACTTCTACGACAACACAGGTATGACTATCTTGATTCTGTCATAAATTTTTCATGGATGTACATGCATGACAAAAAACGCGACCTACTGTAACAAACATGTATCATCACGGAAGTGTATTTTTTTGTAGTGCCACCTGTGATGCAGCCAAAGGCAGGTGCAGTTAAGGCACCGGAGCTCAGTCCATGAGGGAGAGGGTGTTGTAGTAATCAAACTTCTCGTTCTTGTACGAGTTGACGCGACACATCAAACCACTGCACTCGATATAAGTCTTTTTACACATTTCAAATGGACTACAACATATGGATGTATGTAGACATATTTTGCTTCATATGTAGTCACTTGTTGCAATCTCTAAAAAGACTTACATTTGGAAAAGGAGGGAGTACAACGCATGCATGCATGTCATGACTTTCCTTTTGATACTTGCATGTGTTGATTTGATGCACCTTGACAAATTTTGACTATAAATTTAACTAACCAAATTTTCATGCATGTCACAAAAAATTACAGGGCTGTTGGATTGTGACTATGTTTGTCTTATGTTGCCACATTATTTTTCCCACACTTTCCACACTTGCCTAACCTGAGTTGCTCAAATTGTTAGACACACTTTGGCTTGCCTAAGGGAATCTTGCCACAATTTTTTGTGTCTATAACATGTGGGATTCACTACTAATAAAAAAATTCTCCCCTTTATGCCATTTATGCCCCTATTTACGTACATGGTACTAGACTGCTGGTGCACCCACTGTCCCATGCCCTTATGCCAAATATTTACCTGTTCTTAATCTAATGTCCCTGGTAAAAATGAAGCCATGCCACTGTTATAAACCATGACAAGTTTAGCCAAATCTTTTTGCCTGTAATTGTTTGATACTCTGAATGTTTCCTCTGTAGCTTTTTGTGCAAACAGGGATATCCAATTCACATGGTTGTTGTTGTGACCTTTTGGTGCACTGCACAAAACTCTTCTTAAAAGAAGTGACTTTTGTGCTATTTAACTGGAATGTCAGAATGGAACGGTTGGTTCATTTCGGTGGAACTGCACAAAGGGAGATCTGTGTTCCAATCCTCATCATCCATATCGGCGCCATAACCTTCCTTTAGGTAAGAATGATATTTAATGCATGTGTTCATCTCTATTTTCCGACTGCCATGAGAAAATAATGCTATTTTTTACTAGTATACTTGTACTCCCTCATTGACAAAACCAATTCTGAAATAGAAGGCCAATGATGTACTTGGTTTCACCAACTGGTGAGGAGAAAGAGAAACAGAGCATGAAGAGGAAAAAGAAGAAGAATAAACAGTGCCAAGGCGATCTTGCTAAATCCAGAGGCCTCGGTCGAGGCCATTCAAGGGCTCCGGCAACGACTACCTTACATGTGAGATGATCCTCCAGGGAGCCCTTCCACTTCTGCTATCTCACTTAATTAATTAGGAGTACTTAAGTACCACTAATTTATTGCTGAATCATGTACCTATGTTGAATCATGTACGTGTGTATGTTTGTCTATGGAGGTGAATCATGTGGTGGAGCAGGGAGGGAATATTATTAGTGTCATGACATAATAGTGCTATTGTGTTGCATGTCAATTTATTGCCATTGGTTCAATGAGGCAATGTTTTTCGTATTGTCCATCATGAATTTGATGCTACTGTTAGAGTAATATGCTAATGTCTTCCTATCCTTTGTCACTAAGATAGTGAAGCTTTCACCTTGTTCCTACTTGTGCAAACAAGGATCATGTTGTGCCAATCATACATTTTAGTGGAACTACACAAAACAGTACAATGAACTGTATCCCAGCCAGTGCTTTAACTCTGCTGGAAGTTCTTGATAATCTTTCGATATAATCTCAGCACTGGTAAACAAGAGTGATTTCAACCATACATTTGAAGTGCACAAAAATATATACTATTGAGTAATTCCAGTGAGTGCTTTATCATCTCTTATGGGACTACATGAATAAGCTTTTTTTCTCAGGTTGGTACGGGCCTAAGGCCTTCATCCATATTAGTTTGTTGTCATCTCTATTTGTATCGTGCTACTGTCATGAGAAACTCCTTTATCTTTGCACGTTAAAGTTTTGCAACCTATGATAAATGGCAATGCTTTGAGTGTTGAGCTAATTGGCACTGATTAAATAAACTAATACCTCTCTTTAAGCAAGACTACTATGTTGCTAACTTTATCCATTAAGATAATGAGGGTACTTCTATTTGTTAGTGTATGTTTCATCAACTAGTCCCACTATTATAGTAATTTCACTCTCTCAATATATTTGCCAACAGGGATGCTCGATTTTTGTGGAACTGCACAAAAACTATGGGTGCTTCATTGCCTCGACAGCTTCCATCCTTTCCTGTCAGTCGCTAATCTCGGCTTGCTTTCTTCCTTTGCTGTTAGTTGCTTCGCTTATATCGGCTTCCAGTCAAATGAAATAGTAGTTGATATGCTACCTCACACAGGTTGGTACTGGTCTTTATCCTGATTATTGTGCTTGTCATGTACGGTAATTTGGTATTGTGCTACTGTTTGCTGATTTTATAAAGGAGTAACTTGGAGCCTGAACTCGAAGGCAAATCATTGCATTGGGTGATTTCAGTAGAACTGCACAAAATGATCCAGATGGACAGATACTTATGTTGTTGCTATGTACTCCAAAGTTCACTCAAACAAGCATCGATGTTGACAAGTACTGCCTATATTCATTCGAGTATCAACCGGCGTCAACCAGTTGTCAAACTCCATGTATTAGGAGAGTGAACGCCAAAAATACTGCATGGCGCATAGCCCAGAAGAACACTGTCCAGTCTTTGGTCCCAACTTGTGCCTTTTGGTTATCGGCAGATATGGTAGCGAACTATATGGCATGGAGTCTAAAGATTCCAGACAAGTTGGTTGACGCGTATATTCATCTGGCACTTAATCAGCCTGCACGCTAGGGATGCTCCATTTCAGTTGAACTGCACAAAAAAATTGGGTGGTTCATTTTCTCAACCGCCTCCTTTCTCGTCTGCAATGTAGAATTTTGGTGAGCTACAGGACCAAGATGAGCCAGTAAACTAGTTGGATGAAAGTAGTGGGCAAGTTGCTCAAACCTCCCTCGGCAAGAGGCCACTATTTGAGGATAAACCTACAAGCAAAGTTCAGATTGTCTGTGTTGCCTCTTATGTACTCGAAAGTTTACTCGTACAAGAATTAATTTTAGCAAGAAGTACCTCCGACTGAACACCATTTACCAGTCTGTACCCTAAGTAATTAAAGTTCTTCCCTGGATCATATTGGCTGTGATCTCAATCATTTGGATGCATAAACATACTGAACATGTGTATATCTGAATCTTTTTGTGAATTATGTATGAATATTGTCGTGTGGTCTATCAGTCATTTGGATGCATAGATATGCTGAACTTGTGTATATATGAATCTTTTGAGTTGTTGATAGTGAACGTTGGCTATGAATATGAACGTGTCCTGTGAACCTGAGTTTGATATGAATGTTTACCTTTTCTGTTGTATTTGTGTGTGAACTTGTTAGTATGCCTACTGTGGGCGTCAACGGCACACCTTCTTCCCGAGAAGAATTGCACCTGCTTTGTTAGGGTAGCAACGGCTCATCAGCTCTTTTTAATCTTTTTATTGCTCTGTCTTCCCCTCTGCCCCGCTCAACCCCTGCCATAATGTTTTCGGCCTCAAAACAAACATAGTATTGCGTTGTTTTGGGGGCTTGATGAAAAATCGAGTGCTGGTTTCTGTAGGTTGGCCCACCCAAAAAATGGGCTGCTGGTCCACCACGACGGACTGGGAGGCTAAAAATACAAGTTGTATGGTGCAGAGGCAAGTAAAAAACGCTATCGAGAGCCATCCACTGAAGAATTTTTTTTTGCTCCGGATGTGCTTCTTCAGTTGTGCCGCCGGCCCCCTCTATAATCCAGTTCGCTCGGGGATCTGGCATCATTTTTTTCCAGAGGGCGAACAAGTATCAGCTAGGCCTAGGTTTTGTATTTTAACATGCGTAGCCCACGACATATGAAGACAGTGGTTTCAAATTATTTTTGAGGTCCATACCGGCCTATGGGCTTTTTCTTAAAGATCGGCAGCCCAATGTATTTTTTTAATAAAACGCAGGTCTCTGTTCTATTTATCTATATATAAGAATAATAATGTTGTGTCCAATCTAAGTTTTCCCTTCTAACCACATTATATATATTTATGTTATTACTATTATCGTATATTTTATAGAGACTTGTATATACATTATAAAAACATCCCACGTGTTATTAACTTATAAAAGCAAATGTGTAACAGAAGTTGGCAAGGAAAATCCTGGTGATTGCGTACAAAAGCTTGCGAAGATTTTAAGGACCAATCTATACCTACTATTAAAGGGAATAGGTATTCTTGGTTTGGTTTAGTCCTTCTCGTTTGATTTACACATGCTAAGCAATCTGGGCCAGGTACTTGTATGTTGATGGGCCTTTTATGGGCTTTCATAGAGACCGCAAAAAATACCTGGGTCAAAATAAATCAACATTATGGGAATTGAACATAGAACTTCCTGTCTAGCCCTTTGATGCAACAACCAATGACTATGCGTCTTTCACATTTACTAATCCCAACTCACTCTAAATATATGAGTGACAGACGTCATGTTTAGGGCAAGCTAACTAAGCAAATGAGCTAATAAAGGAAGGATTGTGGGCTTAAATAGAATATTTAAAAGGATGTGACTAATTAAAGATAGAATTATGGTAAACCAGTGAGATAACTAAAAGAAAGATTGTGGTCTTAATAAATTCTACATGAAGGATTTGAGGTAAAAAGGTAGGATAATTAAAAGGAAGGATATGTAGGCTTCAATATGTTGGGGCTACTAAATTAGAAAAGGAAGGACTTGATTCCCTACTAAAATAGGTGAGGACGTCATAGTAATTAATAAAAGGATTATACTTAAATACCATAAAAAAGATTATACTTAAATGAAATCAATGCAAGATTATGCCCGGCAAAGAAAATATGAACACGGCTAAATTGCAACGTATTTTTTTATGTTTATTTTATAGAAGGATGTTGCATTGCAGCATGTTCTTCATAGTGAATCTGGTACCGTGGGACATTATGTTTGCACAAAACACCAATTTTTCCCGTTGCAACGCACGGGCATATGTGCTAGTTTAATAATAACGCGCTCATTTTTATTTTGAGCAATAACTCGCTAATTTGTTAATTATATATATATATAATGTGCCTCTCCGGTTTATTTTTTGATATTAATTGCTCCTTCTAACACAACATTATATATATAACGAGCCCAGCTAATTCATGTATTTCAAGGAAGTGCAAATGGGCTGGGATTTCTTAGAAAATATAAATGGGCCTGATTGACGTGAAATTATTTGTTCACCCAGCCCAGCAAATGGATTGTACATTCTAGAAAACATGGGTTAAATATATGCCACATTTTTGCAGGCTGACATGTGGGGCAATAGGTTGAAGCCTATGCAGGGCGTTGTCAACTTGGTCAACAAATGATTATGACATCAACAGCCATTGCATTTATATCCAACGGCCGGCATGCACCTTCAATCTCTCGTCTTCTTCCTCCAGCATCGCCGGGACCGCCTGGTCCGGCCTCCGGCGGCTAGCGGCCCTGCTTAGCACGCATCACTGCGAAGCGCTACCCCATCGCCGGCCAGGCTATCCCTCCACCCTCCACACCTCCTGTTATTCTCCACCGACTGCAGCCATGTCGGTGTAATGGGCCACGGGTAGGCTGACCCGAGCCCCAGAGCCTTTCAAGACATTGGGGTGAGTAGCGCCGCTTAGGCCAAGTCCCAGGGACGATTCCAAGATGTGTCGAGTCCCAGACCGCGACTCCGAGTTATGCCAAGTCCCAGGGACGACTCCGAGTTATGCTGAGTCCCAGGGATGATTCCAAGATGTGCCGAGTCCCAGACCGCGACTCCAAGATATGCCGAGTCCCAGACGGCAACTCCAAGATAAGCCGAGTCCCAGACCGCGGCTTCAAGATATGTCGAGTCCCAGACGGCGACCCCAAGATAAGCCGACTCATGGCCGACGACTTCCAGGGAGGCCGGCTATGGAGAGTCGGCCCGTGACTCCACCCTCGTCTCAAAGGGTGAGGCGCGGTACGGCCACGGCATGGCCGTCCCCCCTGCTTACAAGGGGCCGGCATGGCTACAGTAAGCCGTACCGCTGAAGATCTCCGGCGAGGCGCGGCACTGTCGCCATGCCTGCCCTAACCTCAGCCACAGTGGGCGGCGCACTGTGCCCACGACGCCTGCCTGTACGACCCAAGGATGGCGGGGCCGCCTGTCAGTGGGTGGACAGAAGATGGCACGAGCGCCCTGAAGACGGACCATGGGAGTCGGCCCCCTGGAGTCGGCCAACCCCTCTCCCACGGGCCCCGCCCGCCATTAACCAGACAAGATGGGGAATGGCGACAGTGAACGCACGCCAGACGGTGGCGCTGTTGACATGACTACATGACCAAGCCAGCGTCATCAAGAGTACCGCTACAGTATCAGGCCTGTCCGTGGGGCCCGCCAGTCGGCGGGCCCTAGTAGTCGGCAGAGAGGACGGCGGCCTGAGAGACAGACGGCTGGGGCCCGTGCCCAGCCAGATTACCCTTGTACCCCTGGGGGGTAGGCCTATATAAACCCCCCGGGAAGCCCATGCAAAGGGTTCGACCCAGATAGGAATAGACCTTAGATCACAAGAAGGAGAGAGCTAGCCTGGCCCTCTCCTACCTCCAGAAACAGCTCCAGGAGCACCATTGTAGCTACTTTGCCATAGTGAACATGCGGAGACCCCACAGAGCAGCAGTAGGGGTGTTATGTCCTCGGAGAGCCCTGAAGCTGGGTAAGTTCCGCCCGCGTGCATGTCTTCGCCTCATCCCGCTTCCGGGCACCGGCGACGTTCTACTCGCTCCCACCATGATAAGCCATCCTTTGGCATATGTCGTACCCAACCCCCGACATTTGGTACCCACCGTGGGGCGAGGTGCACCGTCGTCCGGAGACCTGCTCTGGACGGGAACCCTTTTCCTCCCTGGCGAGTGCAGCCAGCCCGGCACGCTAGATGGAGTTTGCGTCGATGCGCTGCACGGCGCTGAGATCGCCTGCGCGGCCAGCAGCCTCACCGAGCTTATCGGTGAGGTTCGCCTCTCCGACGAGCCTGCGTCCGACGCAGGCACGAGCGGCCCCAAGAGCCTCCTCGCGGGTCTCCTCGACCAACTCCATGACGCCGGCGAGCCTGCCGTGGACCTGGAGTCCATAGGATCCACCGACCCGATGCTGGTCGACTCAGACACGGCGTCACTCGACGCATTCCCCACCAATGTGGTGGTCTACGACGAGCTGCTCCCTTGCGAGGGGAGCGGCGGGAGCACCGTCACGGAGGTTCTTGTCCTCGATCATGGCGAGCGATCCGGTGAGGGAGTGCACGACCCGCTCAACGCGGCTCTGCGACACCTCACCGCGCCGATTCCGGGAGAGGCCGACGCCGAGACGCTAGAGGCACGCCGCCTTCAGCTTATCGAGGGTGCAAAGAAGCTGGCAAGCATGAGGCGCTTGTCAGAAGCCTACCAGCGCGAGATGGATCGCGCCGTGGGTGGCTCGCCGGCTCCGACTGGGCCTAGCCGCCTAGGCACGGTCCGACAACGCGGCGTGGTAATCGCCAATCTGTTCGGGGCTGATCGCCCTGTGTATGCCACGCCCGCGGAGAACATCCGCGCCACCCAAGCGGCGGCAGACGAGCTCGACAACTTTGAGGGCAATGAGCACCGCATGATGACGGAGCGATTTCAGCAGCTCCTCGACACGGCTGTCGCGTAGACCGAAGCCGGCTGCCGCACAGAGGCTCCGCAGCGACAAAACGACGACCCGCCACCCCGCCGAGACCAAGGCGCGACGTCTCAGACGCCGATTGGCGGGGCCCACGGAAAGAAGGACAAGGAGCCGGCTGTCAGCCACAGTCGGACTCGCATCACTATCGAGCGGGACCAAGACGGCCGTCCCAAGGCGGTGGAACGGCGGGACGACTATCTGCCTCCCCCTCCTCGCAGAGAAAGGCGAGTCTCCCCGCCGCCCGTGGAACATCCGACTCTCGGCGACCGTCTGGGCCACCGAGAGGGAGTCGGAGAGAACGATGCCCGCCACCGGATCGACCGACTCCACCGATCCCTGGCGCTGGAAGAAGAAGACGAGTTGGGTCCTCCCTGCTTTGGACCCCGCATCCGAGATGAGCCCTTCCCCAAAGGGTTCACGCTCCCCCGAGACACACCCAAATACACTGGCACCGTGAAGCCGGAGGACTGGTTGATCGATTACTCCACTGCCGTTAATATAGCGAACGGCAATAAGCGTGTTGCCATAAGATATGTCCCACTCATGCTCCAGGGCTCGGCCCGGACATGGTTGAATAGTCTAAAGCCTCGCAGCATCAACAGCTGGGTCGACTTCACCGAGGCCTTCGTCCGCAACTTCACAAGCACGTATAAGCGACCTCCCAAGCCTCGCCAACTCTCCTTGTGCGTGCAAGGCCCCAACGAATCCACTCGCGACTATCTCACGCGCTGGGGCGAGCTCCGGAACTCCTGCGAAGGCGTGCACGAGGTGCAGGCTATCGAGTACTTTACTGCCGGGTGTAGAGAAGGCACCCTCCTCAAGCACAAGCTTCTCTGCGATGAGCCGGAGACCCTCGATGAACTGCTGATCACGGCAGACAAGTACGCCACAGCCGACTCCTCCATGAAGGCGGAGATTCAAGTCAGCGCAACTGGCAAAGTCGCTCCTCAGGCTCCAAGAACTCCGGCTGGGGACACCAGTCGGCGGCAACAGCAGAACAACCACAAGCGCAAGGCCCCGCAGCCGGCTTCCAACAGCCGGCAAGTGGCGACAGTCGAAGACCAACAGCCGGAGGAACCGCCTCCGGTGAAGCGGCAGAAGGGCGGCAAGTCCAACTGGTTGCCGGCTTTCTCCTACGAGCAGACCCTGGATGGCCCCTGCAAGTTCCACAGCGGCGCGAAGCCGTCAAACCACACCACCTGGAAATGCCACTGGCTGACCAGAATCGCCAAGGGAGACGGCCTACTCCCTCCCCTGCCTGCTGGGCCGCCTCCGCCACAGCCGCCCCAGCAGCCGGCTGTCAGGCCAGTCGGCGCGATACAAGACGAGTTTCTGGATGAACACAGAGCCTATGTGGTGTTCACCAGTGTGGTAGACGACCGGCGTAGCAGGCGCCAACAGCAGCAAGAAGTGAATGCAGTCGCGTCAAGCTCCTCAGAATTCATGCACTGGTCCGAAAGGCCCATCAGTTGGAGTAGAGCCGATCACCCAGAGGTGATGCCGAGTCCAGGCTCCTACGCTTTGGTCTTAGGCGTCACACTCGCCACAGATAGGCGGGCCGCTCGCTTCTCGCGAGTATTGATAGACGGAGGCAGCAGTATCAACATCCTGTATAAGGATACAATGTAGAAGTTAGGAAGCAAGCGAAGACATCTTCAAAGCAGCCGGACAGTGTTCCACGGCATTGTCCCTGGCCTTTCCTGCTCACCAATCGGCAAGATTCTGATAGACGTCCTCTTTGGGGACAAAGATCATTTCCGCCGAGAGCCAATTTGGTTTGAGGTGGTGGACCTTGAAAGCCCGTACCATGCGTTGCTTGGCCGACCAGCGTTGGCCAAGTTCATGGCAGTCCCCCACTATGCCTACCTCAAGATGAAGATGCCGAGTTCCAAGGGAATCCTAACCGTAGCCGGCGACTACAAAAAGTCGTCTGCTTGCGCGGCCGAGAGCAGTCGGCTGGCCGAGTCCTTGGTGATCGCGGCTGAGAAACGGCTTCTTGATCGGGTTGTGGCGATGGCCGGCAAGCAGCCTGAGTTATCGCCCGACCCCAAGGAGTCGGAAGCAGAAGGATCATTCAAGCCGGCCATAGAAACAAAGAAGATACCTTTGGACCCGGAGCACCCAGAGAGGTACGCTGTCATGGGTACAAACCTTGACAGCAAATAGGAAGGCGAGCTCGTCGATTTCCTCCGTGAGAATTGAGACATCTTCGCATGGTCCCCTAAAGACATGCCTGGTGTACCGACGGAATTTGCCGAGCACAAATTACATGTCCGGTCTGATGTGAAACACGTCAGGCAGCCCTTGCGCCACCTGTCAGAAGAGAAGAGAAGAGTTGTTGGAGAAGAGATAGCCCGGCTCCTGGCGGCCGGCTTCATTATGGAAGTGTTTTTTCCAGAGTGGCTAGCAAACCCAGTGCTGGTGCTGAAGAAGAACAAGCAGTGGAGGATGTGCATCGACTACACAAGTCTCAATAAAGCATGCCCCAAGGACCCATTTGCTCTGCCGAGAATTGATCAGGTGATAGACTCCACGGCCGGATGCGAGCTGTTGAGTTTTTTGGATGCATACTCTGGATATCACCAGATCAAACTGAACCCGGCTGACCAACTGAAGACCGCCTTCATCACGCCGTTCGGTGCCTTTTGCTACCTGACCATGAATTTCGGCTTGAGGAATGCCGGTGCCACCTTTCAGCGTTGCATGCAGAAGTGCCTCCTCAAGCAACTCGGCAGAAATGCCCACGTCTACGTGGATGATGTGGTGGTGAAGACGGAAAAATGTGGGACTCTGTTGGAAGACCTCAAGGAGACTTTTGAGAACCTGCGCTGATTCCAGATCAAGCTCAACCCTGAGAAGTGCGTCTTCGGAGTACCAGCCGGCCAGCTACTTGGTTTCGTGGTCTCCAAACGCGGCATAGAGTGCAACCCTGTTAAGATCAAGGCCATCGAGAGGATGGAAGCACCCAGACAACTGTTAGATGTGCAGAAGTTCACCCGCTGTTTGGCATCCATCAGCCGATTCATCAGTCGGCTGGGCGAGAAGGCTCTCCCCTTGTACCAGCTCATGAAGAAGACGACCTTTTCTGAGTGGACTCCCAAGGCGGACGAGGCCTTTCTCCAACTGAAGAAAATGTTGACTAGTCCCCCTGTGCTGGCAGCTCCGACTCCCAAAGAGCCCATGCTCCTGTACATTTCCGCCACCAGCCGGGTAGTCAGCACAGTCATTGTAGTCGAACGCAAGGAGGAAGGCAAGGCGCTACCTGTCCAGAGACTGGTATATTACCTGAGCGAGGTACTTTCGGCCTCCAAGCAGAACTACCCCCACTACCAGAAGATGTGCTATGGCGTGCATTTTGCCACCAAGAAATTGAAGCCTTACTTCCAAGAGCATCCAATCACTGTGGTCTGCACAGCCCCACTAGCCGAGATCATCGGAAGCCGAGATGCTTCCATCCGAGTGCCCAAATGGGCCATCGACTTGGCTCCCTACACCATCTACTACGAGCCCAGCACTGCCATCAAGTCACAAGCACTGGACGACTTCCTCGTCGATTGGGCCGAGACCCAGTATCTGCCACCAGCGCCCGACTCCACCCATTGGTGGGTGCACTTTGATGGCTCCAAGATGCGCACCAGCCTGGGAGCTGGCGTCGTCCTCACTTCCCCCAAAGGTGACAAGCTCAGATATGCGCTGCAGATCCATTTCGCCGCCTCCAACAACGTGGCCGAGTACGAGGCGCTCATCCACGGGCTCCGGCTTGCCAAAGAACTCGGCATTCGCTGGATCCTGTGTTATGGCAAATCTGACTTGGTGGTCCAGCAATCATCTGGCGATTGGGACGCCAAGGACGCAAACATGGCGAGCTACCGCTTCCTTGTGCAGCAACTCAGCGGATACTTCGAGGGGTGCGAGTTCCTCCACGTGCCAAGGAACGATAACGACCAAGCAGACACCTTGGCACGGATCGGCTCCACCCGCCAAGCAATACCATCCAGCATCGCCCTTCGGCGCCTCCTCAAGCCTTCTATCAAGCCGTCGCCAGAATCAGACTCAATCTTCGTGCCGGCTCCACCCGAAGAAGTCAGATCAGACTCCAAGAAAGACACAGTCGAAGCCGGCCCGGGAACTTCAGAACCCGGCCCGGGGACTGCAGTGGCAAGACCGAAGACTCCAGAACCTGGCCCGGGGACTGCTCCAGTCGGCCCAGGGACTTCGTCAAGTCAGCAAGCGGCCGCGGACTCCAACCCGCCGCCTCCCAGACCAGCCGCCCTTGTCCAAGTCGCACTAGTAGCAATTGAAGAAATAGCAGCACCCTCATGGGCCCAGCCCATCCTCAAGTTCCTAGTAAACAGAGAGCTGCCAACTGATGAAATCTTGGCTTGGCAAGTGCAACGCCGAGCAGCAGCTTATACCATAGTCAACAGGGAGCTGGTCAGGCACAGCGTCACTAGCGTCTACCAACGCTGCGTCGAGGCAGAACAAGGCCAAGCAATCCTCAGAGACGTCCATGAAGGCGAGTGCGGTCACCATGCGGCCTCAAGAGAACTCGTCGCCAAAGCCTTCCGGCATGGTTTTTTCTGGCCGACTGCCCTAGAAGAGGCCAAGGAATTAGTCCAAAAGTGCAAGGGGTGCCAGATGTTCCGTTCCAAGCAACTTCAGCCAGCTTCCGCACTCAAGACTATCCCCATCGCCTGGCCCTTTGCAGTCTGGGGCCTGGACATGGTAGGACCATTCAAGACGGCACGAGGTGGCTTGACTCATCTACTTGTCGCAGTGGACAAGTTCACCAAGTGGATAGAAGTGAAACCCATCAAGAAGTTGAATGGTCCGACTGCAGTGACTTTCATCGCCGACATCACGACTCGGTACGGCATCACGCACATCATCATCACCGACAACGGCACAAATTTTGCCAAAGGCGCCTTGGCCCGTTTCTGCGCGACGCAGGGCATCCGACTGGTCTTAGCGTCCGTTGCCCATCCGTAGTCAAACGGCCAGGTGGAGCGGACAAACGGCCTCATCTTATCTGGCATCAAGCCTCGACTAGTCGTGCCGCTGGAGCGATCGGCCGGTTGCTGGCTTGAGGAACTGCCGGCCGTCCTCTGGAGTCTGCGCATGACTCCAAACAAGTCAACCGGCTTCACACCCTTCTTCCTTGTCTACGGTGCCGAAGCCATCATCCCAACGGATATAGAGTTCGACTCCCCGCGAGTCACTATGTACACCGAGGAAGAAGCAGAAGAAGCACGTCAAGACGGCGTCGATCTGCTAGAAGAGGGCCGGCTGTTGGCACTCAACCGGTCCAGCATCTACCAGCAGAGTCTGCGTCGATACTACAACAGGAAGGCCAGGCCAAGATATTTCCAAGTGGGCGACCTTGTGCTTCGACTGATCCAGCGAACAGCCGGCCAGCACAAGCTGTCGGTGCCTTGGGAAGGCCCCTTCATCATGAGCAAGGTGATGGGGAACAACTCCTACTACCTGATCAACGCTCAGAAGCCCCGAGCGCGCAAGAGGGACGACTCCGGCAAAGAGATAGAGCGCCCGTGGAATGCAAATCTTCTCCGAAGATTTTACAGTTGATGCAGTATGTATCACGCTCCCCTTTTGTATTTAAGTACAAAGACTTTGGCCCCCCCGACACGAGATCGGGGACTGCCTTCTTTTGTTATCTATATGATAAGAATTATGCCTTCGAGTATATTACTCTTCGTTAATGCCGCTTGGCACCGGATCCGACTAGTCGGCCCGGGGACTCGCCGCCTCGCGCTATGAGGAGCTTCCCGCAGTCAGACAAGTAGTGTGCGGTGCCTAATCCGTCTCCTGACAAAGCCACAGCTCGCAGAGCGACTGTTTGGTGGCCAGGAGTGAGGAAGAACGGGCGCCCACACGAAAAATGGCTAAGGACCCAAAGCACGAACATAGCGTAAGGCGGCTTCCAGCATCTCTAAAGCAAAAAGCCGACTCATGAGTAGTCGGCTTGCCACTTCTACTAGCCTCTATTAAGGACAGCCGACTCTTGGGTAGTCGGCTTGCCGCTTTCTATCCAACTTGCTAAAAGAAACTCTAAAATGACCGAGTACTTGCCTTCCCAAAGTAGCCAAGCATTTGATCCAGCGACAGTCCACAGAGCGGTTGTCCGACTGGCAAGGCGGCGACTAAGGGAAGGCGGCAAAGGGAAAAGCCTAAAGAGCAATGAGCAAGGAAAGATAGAACACGGATTAATATTTACATAGGCCCTTGGCCGAATCTTCGAGTAGAAGTTCAAAATACACCTCGCGGGTGGAACTGTTCGAATTTAACAAAGTTTTCCAAAATATTACTAAGACAGATAAAGCAGAGGCGAAAACGGCAGCCTAGGAGGCGGCATCTGGGATCGGAGGATCGGAGGAGATGGCGGTGTCAGGCGCTGGGGCGGCCGGCTGGGCGGTCTCGGTTTGATCGCCTCCGGCGGCAGTCGCCTTCTCTGGACGAGGCTCGTTGCTGGAGGCGTGGTCAAGCTGAGGCTGGTCGCCCGCTCCGACTCCTGGCACCTCCGTCTCGCCTTCGTCCTCCGCCTCGCCTTCCTCCTCGGTGCTGGAGTCAATCACCTCCGCTGAGTCCTCGCCGAAGTCCGGGTTCATCCCGAACCACTCTGGCGGCACCTCCTCACCGCCTGCAGCCCGCTCAGGGACGAAGACACTGGTGTCCGTGTAGTCGGCAATCGCCGCCGCACGCTCGACAAGGGCACCCTCCACTGCCACCAACTCTGCCTGGGCCTCTGACCGGAACGCGGCCAGCCGGTCCAGGTCCAGCCCTGGATACCAAGCCTTGACGAATTCCAAGGCCCGGCGCGCTCCGGCCTGGGCCGAGGAACCCTTCCAAGCTTCAAGACGGCCAGCTGCGACCTCCAGCCAGTCGGTGGTCCGACTGGTGGTGCGCAGAGCCGGCATGTCTGGCCACAGAGCGGCAACCGCCTGGGCGCCGGCACGCTGAAGCCGGCGCATCAGCCGATGGGCATGACGAAGACGGGCCTCGATGCTCAGAAGCTGCTCATTGACGGTTCGGGGGGCGTTGGCGGCGATCTCCGCGCCGTTTGCCCTTCGCATCTCGCAATCAGCCTCGATGGCCTGAGTGACCGCCTGAGAGTGGCCAGGGAAGAAGTCTGCCAAGACAAGAAAGAAGTGAGTCGAAAGAGCCAGAAATCGGCCCGACCTATAGTCGGAAGCTCGAAGAAGAAAGGAAGAAAAGAAACTCACCATCGACGATGTCTTCGATCTCTTGGAAGCCGGAGGTCAGCATCGCCTCCCTGTCTGTCCAGGAGGAGCGCTCGCTCTCGAACTCGGCCAGGAGAGCGGCCTCCTTCTTCTCGGCCTCGTCCTACACCTTCTTGAGCAGTTCCTTCTGATCGGCCAGCTGCGCGGCCAGCAGGTCGCGCTCTGTGGCGAGTTTGCTGCACTCCTCCTCCTTGGCGTGCAAGGCGGTGTTGGCCTCGCCGAGCTGCTGCTGAAGGGCGGCGTTGGCCTCTGAAGAAGAAAAAAGACGAAAGACGATGAGTCATCAACAAAGAAAGTCGCTGAGAAGAACCGGCCCGACTGCTCAGCAGTCGGCCCGAATCTCGGGGACTACAGCCCGCGGGTGCGCCAGCGCGTCCCCGCGAAAAAGAAGAAGGACTCACCCCGGCTCTCCGACAAGTCGGCAGTCCGCCTGCCTAGCTCCTCAACATTGCGGTTGAAGGCGGTAGCACGGAGGTTGTGATACTCCTGCAATAAAGCATTTCAGACAAAGTTAATATTTGGAACTCGCCAGAGGGAGTTCCGAACCGCCTGCTCAGCAGCCGGCCCGAAACTCGGGGACTACACCCAGTGGGTGCGCTGGCGCGCCCCCACAGAGAAAAACAAGAATCAAAAGATAGAGACATACTCGAACGGCCGTTCGCGCTGCCAGATGCGCCTTGGTGCAGCTTTGAAGGGCGTCGCCTTCAGCTCGCAGCTTCGCCTGGACGTCCAGAAGCGCTTGGTTCAGCGGCCCTGTGCCGCCCTCCGTGCAACCACCCAACGGGCGCGGCGCTCGTCGCCTCGGTGTCTGGGATTGCCGAGCTGGCAGCACCGGTCTACCGAGGTCGCGGCGCCGAAGTCGCCCTCTCAAGACGACGGTGCACCGGCGAGGCGACTTGGAGAAGTAGCCTCGCCTCAGACTCATCTGCAGTCGGCGGCACCGGCGGGCCCGCCGGCCGTTTGCCGTGCGCTCTCCTAGACGGTGGCGGAGGCGGCGGCGGCACGAGCGTGTCCGACATAGAAGTCTCGCCGCTTTCCTTCTCCACAATGGGGTTCTCGGCGCCGGCTTCTCCAGTCTGCCCCGTGAACTCCAGGGGCGGCGGCGCCGAGGACAGCGGGATGACGAGCAGCGCTGATTGGCGGTGAGCGGCTTCCTCGGCTTCCCGCCTTGCTGCGGCGGCGGCTTCGGCCTCTTCTAGTTTTTTCTGGGCGGAGGCCGCCGCCTTCTCGGCCTCCGCTCTCTCCAAACGGGCGGCCTCTTCCTCATAGCGCTGCTCCCGCGCATTTCGCTCCGTCGCCTCCCGGAGGTCGGCGGCAGGGTCAACCCGCCGAGTGGTGGCTGACGTCTCCTCCGACCCCATGACAGAGGGGACGACGACCCTCTCAAGGGTGAGGGGAGCCCTGAAGCAAAGAGGGAATGAAAAAGAGAAACTCGGACGAGATTCACCGAAGAAAAATAAGGACAAAGGAGGAAACACTTACGCAGAGACTAGCGGCGGCCTCTTCACTTCCTTGCGGAAGCGGTTAGCCCTCGCGGCCGCCTCCTCCCGTTTGGTCGCGGAGGCCGCCCCCTTGAGCTTCTTCGGCTTGCCGCCGAACGAACTCGGCCCAGTCTGGCACCTCTTCAAGCCGCCTTGGCCGGCCAGGACGGCGGAGGAACCCGCGCCCGATGGGCCGACCCTTGGCTGGTGGCGCAGGACGATTTCCCCTTCGGCGTCGTCATCGGGCCAGTCGGCGAAGGTGGCCGAGGGCCTGAGGCCGCCTCCCGCTCCTCCTCCCCCGCATTCGGCGTCGGCTTCCATCGCTGCCGCCCCCAAGTCGGGGTCGTCAACGTCGCTCTCCGCTCGGTCGGGGACGAACTCGCGGGGCGGCCTCGTGACGCCGGCCGCGGGCTGCATGAGGGGGTTCTAATTCAAAGAAACCAATAAAAATCAGAAGTCAGAGTCGGCTATGAAGAAGACGAAGCGATAAAGAGATGCGACTTACCACAGGAGGGGGGTTGGCGCGCGAGTACGACTCCTTGCCAAATTGCCAGTCCTCCCCGAGCTCGTAGTTCGCGATGTGGTTCACCATGTTTGCCACCTCTGCGTCGGGCATTTCCCTGGTGCACATCCGACTCGGGTCTCGGTGGTCGCTCATCTGACTGATCAGATGAGGACGGCCTTGAAGAGGGAGGACTCGGGGCACCACGAAGGCGGCCAGCAAGTCGGCCCCAACGAGGCCCTCCGACTGCATCAGAACTCGGAGCCGCGCCACGGTGGTAGCTCCGGCGGGAGTCAGCGTCTTGGCCCGATTAGACCAGCTTGGGAGCCTCCCAGCCGGCGGGCCGGCTTCATAAGGCGGCAGATTGACCCAGTCCCCGTCGGGGGCAACGCTCTTCACATAAAAGTACGACCGCTGCCACATCTTCACCGATTTGATCAGCATGATGGCGGGGAAAGGATTGTCGGCCGTCGACCGCCGCATCACGATGAAGGCGCCGCATTGAGCCGGCACGCCGGCGACGTGCGTGCCGAGCTTGGACGAGAAGAATTCTCCCCATAACTTGATGGTGGGGAGGACGCCAAGGAAGCCTTCGCACGAAGTGGCGAAGGCGGACAGCAGCACCACCGTGTTTGGGGTGAGGTGGTGCGGCTGGAGCCCGTGGAACTCCAGGAAGGAGCGGAAGAAGCCGCTCACCGGCAGCCCCAGGCCGCGCATGAGGTGCGAGCGGAAGATGACCCGCTCGCCCTCCTCCGGCGCGGCGCGGGCGTGCACGAGGTCTGCACCGGGGAGGCGGCGCATCCAGCGGAGGAACTCGATGTGGTCATCATCCACCTCCGAGCCGTCCCACACGCCGGAGCGCACGGCGGGAGCCGCAGCGGCGGAGGAAGAGCTAATCGCTGTGGTGTGGTGTCTTTTTTCTTGACGGCGGCAAGAGGAAGGAAAGGAGGCAAGAGGAGACGGGGGAGCAGGGAAGATGGGCGCGCGTGCTT
>NC_041383.1:571819443-571823919 GCF_002162155.2 Triticum dicoccoides | reverse complement strand
GCAGTAACGACGTGGGAAACCCAACCGTCCGCACGGCCACAACGGATCCGTTCGTGTGCCGAGGCGGTAGTGGCGGGCCCCACCTGACGGCCCGTCCCGTCGCACGCGTGGGTAGGCAGACTATCCTCGCTGCGTGGCACCACGTGATAGGACCGCGCCGGGCGGCCGCGGGGAAGTGTATCAGGCACGCCGCCTGGTCTCCCGCCACGACTTTCGAACTCTCTACAAAGCAAGACGGCCCTCTACAAATCCGACTTTCGGACAGTCGGCCTGAAGGAAGACGGCAAGCGAAGTCCTAAAAAATGAAACTGTTGAGGCCCCACGATGCAGTATCCACGGAGCCTCACCAGCTTCGGGGACTACTGTCGGAGTAATGGGCCATGGGTAGGCTGACCCGAGCCCCAGAGCCTTTCAAGACATTGGGGTCAGTAGCGCTGCTTAGGCCAAGTCCCAGGGATGATTCCAAGATGTGCCGGGTCCCAGACCGCGGCTCCGAGTTATGCCAAGTCCCAGGGACGACTCCAAGTTATGCCGAGTCCCAGGGACGATTCCAAGATGTGCCGAGTCCCAGACCGCGACTCCAAGATATGCCGAGTCCCAGACGGCGACTCCAAGATAAGCCGAGTCCCAGACCGCGGCTCCAAGATATGCCGAGTCCCAAACGGCGACCCCAAGATAAGCCAACTCATGGCCGGCGACTTCCAGGGAGGCCGGCTATGGAGACTCGGCCCACGACTCCACCCTCGTCTCAAAGGGCGAGGCGGGGTACGGCCACGGCATGGCCGCCCCCTGCTTACAAGGGGACGGCATGGCTACAGTAAGCCGTATCGCTGAAGATCTCCCGCGAGGCGCGGCACTGTCGCCATGCCTGCCCTGACCTCAGCCAAAGTGGGCGGCGCACTGTGTCCACGACGCCTGCCTGTACGACCCAAGGACGGCGGGGCCGCCTGTCAGTGGGTAGACAGAAGATGGCACGAGCGCCCTGAAGACGGACCATGGGAGTCGGCCCCCTGGAGTCGGCCGACCCCTCTCCCACGGGCCCCGCCCGCCATTAACCAGACAAGATCGGGAATGGCGATAGTGAATGCACGCCAGATGGCGGCGCTGTTGCCATGACTACGTGACCAAGCCAGTGTCATCAAGAGTACCGCTACAGTATCAGGCCTGTCCGCGAGGCCCGCCAGTCGGCGGGCCCCAGTAGTCGGCAGAGAGGATGCGGCCTGAGAGACAGACGGCTGGGGCCCGTGCCCAGCCAGATTACCCTTGTACCCCTGGGGTTAGGCCTATATAAACCCCCCGGGAAGCCCATGCAAAGGGTTCGGACCCAGATAAGAATAGACCTTAGATCACAGGAAGGAGAGAGCTAGCCTGGCCCTCTCCTACCTCCAGAAACAGCTCCAGGAGCACCATTGTAGCTACTTTTCCATAGTGACCATGCGGAGACCCCGCAGAGCAGCAGTAGGGGTGTTATCTCCTCGGAGAGCCCTGAAGCTGGGTAAGTTCCGCCGGCGTGCATGTCTTCGCCTCATCCCGCTTCCGGGCACCAGCGACATTCTACTCGCTCCCACCATGATAAGCCATCCTTTGGCATATGTCGTACCCAACCCCCGACAAGCCCCACGCCGCACCAGAACTAGTTATAACCCTTCTCCTCCTCTCAATCTGTGACTCCACGACCGCGTCTTCCCATCTCTGAGTCATTCCCATCCGGCGCCTCGCGGTCGTCCACCGCCTCGTTGCGCTCGGTGCGGCATGGTTAACAAACGAGAGTCATCGGAAGAGGACTATATGTGGAGAGCCTGACGGCTGGGACCCACGAGGTCCATGGTCGCACACAAGGAAAGTTCCTCCTTATTAAGCTAAAAAAATGTTTCCTCCACCTGACAGCTGGGACCCACTGGTTGTATCTTCGCACGGAAGGAAGTGCCTCCTGTTATGCGAAAAAAATTATTCCTCCCGTTGACAGCTGGGACCCGTCAGATTTGGTGGTTGACTTGTGGGCCTACTAAGCGGACGTGTACGCAGGGCTTTGTCAACTTAATCAACAAATGATTCTAGTAGCTGGACCGTTGAATGTTAATCCAACAACCGTGCTCCTTCTTCAACCTCTGTTCTTGCTCCTGTCTCCCGTGGGCGGCACCGTGGCAGTGCTGCCATGCACCCTAACCAGTAAGTTTCCCACTCCTCTCCATCTGCGACTCCACTGCCCCGTCTTCCCCATCTCCGGGTCGTTCTAGTCTGGGGCCTCGCCGTTATCCACCGGCCTTGGTGCACTCAGCACGGTATGGTCAACATGGTCAACAACCGAGATTCATCGGAAGATAACTGTACGTGAGAGGCTGACAGTGGGGATGTACCACGCCCATGGATGCATGCATGCAACGGAACGCGGCATGGTCAACGTGGTCAAGGAATGACTTCCATCAGAAGTGTACTGTACATGGAGAGGCTGACAGCTGGGTCCACGGCCGCAGCAAGGAAGTGCCTCCTTATTACGCGGAAAATAATGATTCCTCCACCTGACAGCAGGGACCCACTGGATGGGCTACCATATTTTGCGAAAAAACGTTTCCCCCCAAACTGCTGGGACCCACCGAACAAGCCACCGTATTTCCCAAAAAAGATTCCCCCCGCTGTCAGCTCGGACCACCGGAAGTGCCTTCTTATTACGCAGAAAAAAATGAATACTCCCCCTGCTAGCTGGGGCCCACCTTGGTGGGAGGCTGACTTGTGGGCCTACTTAGTTGATGGGGACGGAGGGCTTTTTCAACTTAGTCAATATGAATGATTCTAGCTCCAGTGACCGTACGATGTCCATCCAACGGCCGTAGTGCTTCTTCAACCTCTGGTCTTCTTGCTCCATCCGCCCAAAGCAGCGCCGGTGCCGCATGCTCCTGCCTCCCATGGCCGGCTATGCTGCCGCAGAGGCCTCACCGCCCCCTACTATTCCCACTGCTGGCCAGGCCCTGCGGCGACAGCAGCCTCACACCGCAGCCAAACCAGTGAACCCTCATACTCCTTTGCGCGTGGGCTTCCACTGTCGCGTCTTCCCCGGCTCCGCGTCGTCCCCTTCCTAGGCATCGCTGTCGTCCACCGCCCTGGTGCTCTCTGCGCGGCATGGTCAATGTGGTCAAGGAACAACTTCCATTGGAACAGTACTGTACGCGGAGAGGCTAGCAGCTGGGTCCACGGCGGCCACAAGGAAGTGCCTCCTTATTACGCGCAAAATAATTATTCCTCCACCTGATAGCGGGGACCCACCGGATGGGCCATCGTATTTCGTGAAAAAACGTTTCCCCCCTGACTGCTGGGACCCACCAGCTACATCTACGCACGCAAGGAAGTGCGCCCGAGCAAAAAAAAAGACGATTCACCCCCCTGACTCTTGGGACCCACCAGCTACATCTTTGCACGCAAGGAAGTGCATCTGGGAAAAAAATCGATTCGCCCCCTGACTGCTAGGACCCACCAGCTACATCTTAGCACGCAAGGAAGTGCCTCAAAGTCGGGACCCACCTGGTCGAAGCGTACGTAGCGTTGTCATTCTGGTCGCGAATGTGTACGTACATACTAGTCGATGTAGAGGCGCGCACGTGTTGTAGTAGAGGCGCGCACGTAGCATGTACACGTACGTACAGCGGCTAGTGTGCAAGAAAGAAAATATGACCACGTAAATACATACGGGCGGGGTCTCGAACGCCTACTCGCGCATACATACGGCCACGGCTCGTGTACATGGTTGGGTCAGAATGGAGAAACAGCGTCATCGTCGTGTTCATGGGGAGCCAACCGGCTGGGTCGGCGCGGAATGCATCGTCATGTTCATCGGGAGGGCTTGGACGGAACAAGCGATGGAAAGGAGGCCTGGCGTACCACAAAACGGAGGAAACGGCCTTGTGTTCGACCGGACACATTCGAAATGGGATCCTGTTCATCGGGAGGGGTCTGGCGTACCGCAAAACGGAGGAAACGGACTTGTGTTGGATCTCCTATGTTCGAAACGGGGTCCTGTTGATCGAGAGGGGTGTGGCGTACCGCAAAACAGGCAAAACGGACTTGTGTTGGAGCGCTACGGTCGAAATGGGGGTCCTATTCATCGGGAGGGGTGTGGCGTACCGCAAAACGGGACTCCACGGGATACTGTTCATCTCCACCGTCGACCTCCTTCAGCCTCCACAGGCTAATGTTCATCCACTGTCGACCTCCTCCAGCCTCCACCTGCGACTGTTCATCCATGGGCTCCTGTTCATCCAGCCTCCGCCGCGCGCTACTCCACCGGCTACTGTTCAACCACCCCTCTCCACGGGCTCCTATTCAACCACCCCTCCATGGGCTATTGTTCATCCAGCCCTCCACGGGGTCGTCCTGTTCATCCAGCCCTCCATGGGGTCCTGTTCATCCAGCCCCAACTGGCTTGATTGATTGGGGTCCTGTTCATCCAGAAGCAACACCATGGGGTCCTGTTCATCCACCCCC
>NC_041383.1:571784607-571819070 GCF_002162155.2 Triticum dicoccoides | reverse complement strand
GCTCACAGTTCATCCAGAGGCAGCATCGATCAGCTTCAGTTAGCAGCAGTAGCGAAGGAATCGCTCGATTCGGTTCAGTTAACTACCATCGATCGATCGCTCGGGTTCAGTAACGCGTAGCCTGCAGTGCAATCCTTCGGGTTCAGTTAGAGATCAACGCCTCGCACACACACGCGTACGTGTACGAGAGAAACGCGCATCGCTTGGCCCCGACCACCCACCATAACCGGGAACGCCCCGATATTTTCCTCACCCTCGCTTCTACCACGGTTTTTCTGTCATGGACGGCCCAAAGAATGTCATGCAGTTGCATCTCCGGCCCGCCCCGGACGAAAAGCCCATTTTCTGTCATGAATTTTTGTCATAGAAGTAGGAGCCCACCACATCTATGATGATACCGGGTTTTGTCACAATTATCGTCATAGAAGTGTCATAAGTATGATAGAAAAAATTTCGTTCAACCCAAAATGTCACGGATCTGTCTTTTTTTTGTAGTGTTATGTACCAGAAGGGGGGCACCGAAGGTGTGCCTGGGTGAGCACAACCCACCAGGGCACGCCTGGGCTCCCTGGTGCGCCCAGGTGGGTTGTGCCCACCTGGTGGGCCCCCTCTGGTACTTATTTACTCCAAAAATTCTTATTTATTCCATAAAAATTCCTCTTAAAGTTTTATCTCATTTGGAGTTGTGCAGAATAGGTAGCCTGACGTAGCTTTTTCAGGTCCAGATTTCCAGCAGCCAGAATTCTCCCCCTTTGTGTGTACCTTGCATATTATGAGATAAAAGGCATTAGAATTACTCCAAAAAGCATTATTATGCAATAAAACAACATAAATAACAGTAGGTAAACAAGATGCAAAATGGACGTATCACTACCCCTACTATGTGAGCGCAATATTGAACTCAAAACTAAGCACCTCTCCCATTGCAAGAAATACCAATCTAGTTGGCCAAACCAAACTGATAATTTGAAGGGAAATACAAAGATATCAAATCATGCATATAAGTATTCATAGAATATTCAAATAATATTCATAGATAAGTTGATCATAAATCCACAATTCATCGGATCTCGACAAACACATCACAAAAAGTATTACACAGATAGAACTCCGAGTACATCAAGGAGAACTTTGTATTGAAGATCAAAGGGAGAGAAAAAGGCATCTAGCTACTAGCTATGGACCCGTAGGTCTGTGGTAAACTTCTCACACATCATCAGAGGGGCAATAGGGTTGATGTAGATGCCCTCTGTGATCGAATCCCCCTTCGGAAGATCACTGGAAAAGGCCCCGGGATGGGATCTCATGTGAACATACGCTTGCGGTGGTGGAAAAGTATTTTGGTGGACACTTATGGTCGTTTGGGAATATTTGGGGATTTATAGAGCTGAGAGGGAGGTCGGTGGACTCCCGAGGGGGCTACAAGCCAAGGGCGCCCCTGG
The DNA here is from genome assembly GCF_002162155.2 of Triticum dicoccoides. Lineage (NCBI taxonomy): Eukaryota > Viridiplantae > Streptophyta > Magnoliopsida > Poales > Poaceae > Triticum > Triticum dicoccoides. The sequence goes on along the minus strand of NC_041383.1, from coordinate 571,817,628 downwards.
GGTGCACCCTAGAGGCTTGTCGCCTCTTTGCGACTCTTCTGACTTGGCCTCCAAGTTCCGTGGATGTCTTCTGGTCCAAGAAAAATCATCACGAAAGTTTTATTCCATTTGGACTCTGTTTGATATTCCTTTTCTGTAAGACTCTAAAACAAGGAAATAAGAGAAACTGGCACTGGGCTCTAGGTTAATCGGTTAGTCCCAAAAATAATATAAAATAGCATATTAATGCATATAAAACATCCAAAATAGATAATATAATAGCATGGAACAATAAAAAAATTATAGATACATTGGAGACGTATCAGAGGGCCACTTTGTTGACACGGTCAGAATGTGGCAAAAGGAGTGGTCTTATATCACCAAGCCAAGGGATGCTACCTGGGGAGCGGCTCCCGCATTCTGGTCCGGACCCCCTACTAGACTGGTCTCATGGACCACCAAGAGCCCGGACGGGAGGGGGGGTCACCCACACGAAGGCATTGCAGAAGCGCGTCGTCAGCATAATGGAGACGGGCGCGAAGTTGGTCGATGTGGTCCAGATCATGCTCCACCGCCGGCTCCTCCCTTGCGAGGAGAGGGCCAAGCAATGTGGGAGCATGAGCTCGAGGATCCGACCACCGTGCAACACCACTTTGGCATGACCCATGATAAAATATGGGGTTAGTGATACGTCTCCAACGTATCTATAATTTTTTATTGTTCCATGCTATTATATTATCATTCTTGGATGCTTTACAATCATTTTATAGCAACTTTATATCATTTTTTGGGACTAACCTATTGACATAGTGCCAAGTGACAGTTGTTGTTTTCTGCTTGCTTTTTACATCGCAGGAAATCAATATCAAACGGAGTCCAAACGCATTGAAACTGTTTGTGGATATTTCTGGACCAGAAGACATCCAGTGGGCCAAAGAAGTACCGAACAGGGGGCCCGAGGTGAGCACAAGACACCAGGGCATGCCTGGAAGCCCAGGCGTGCCCTGATGGGTTGTGCCCACCGTGGTGGCCTCCCGCACCGTCTCTTTGCCATATAAATACCCCAATATTCCAAAAACCCTAGGGGAGTCGACGAAAATCAATTCTAACCACTGCAAGTTCCAGAAACACCAGATCCAATCAAGACACCATCACGGAGGGGTTCATCATCCTCATTGGTGCCTCTCCGATAATGTGTGAGTAGTTCATTGTAGACCTATGGGTCCATAGTTAGTAGCTAGATGGCTTCCTTTCTCTCTCTTCATTCTCAATACAATGGTCTCCTGGAGATCTATTTGATATATCTCTTTTTACAGTGTGTTTGTTGGGATCTGATGAACTTTGAGTTTATGATCAGATCTATGTTTTTATCCATGAAAGTTATTTGAGTCTTTTGATCTCTTATATGCATGATTACTTATAGCCTCGTATTTATTCTTCGAATCTTTGGTTTAGTTAGGCCAACTAGATCGATTTTTCTTTCCATGGGAAGAGGTGCTTTGTGATGGGTTCGGTCTTACAGTGCTTGATCCCAGTGACAGAAGGGGAACCGACACGTATGTATTGTTGCTATTAAGGATAACAAGATGGGGTCTATTTCTACATAAATAGATCTTATCTACATCATGTCATCGTTCTTATTGCATTACTCCATTTCTCCAGGAACTTAATACACTAGATGCATGCTGGATAGCGGTCGATGTGTAGAGTAATAGTAGTAGATGCAAGCAGGAGTTGGTCTATTAATCTTGGACGTGATGCCTATATAATGATCATTGCCTGGATATCGTCATGATTATTTGAAGTTCTATCAATTGCCCAACAGTAACTTGTTTACCCACGGTATGCTATTTTTCTCGAGAGAAACCACTAGTGAAATCTACGCCCCCGGGTCTCTTCTTTATCATATTTGCCTTTCAGATATATTTTTATTTGATTTTTATTTTTAGATCTATTAATCCAAAAATACAAAAATACCTTGCTGCAATTTTTATTTATTTATTTTATTTCGCGTTCCCGCGAGATCTATTTTTCCAATCTACTACAATGTTACCTATATTTTTACATGTGAGGGATTGACAACCCCTCTCTTATGCCGGGTTGCAAGTATTTGTTCTTTGTGTGCAGGAGTTGTTTATGTGGTGTTGCATGGTTCTCCTACTTGTTTTATAACCTTGGTCTCATCACTGAGGGAAATACCTACCGTTGTTGTGCTGCATCATCACTTCCTCTTTGGGGAAATACTGATGTAGTTCAAGCCAACATCAAAAGGAATTTCTCGCGCCGTTGCCGGGGAGACATCATCAACATCTACCAGGTTCCTACCACCAGGATAGAGTAAGACTAGGCGACTCCCTCTCCTAGGCGACTCCCTCTCCTAGGCGACTCCCTCTCCAAGGCGACTCCACCGGCGGCCACTCCAGCACCGGCGGCCACCTCCACTGCCCCTATCACTGGCCACTCCGGCGGTGACAGCCACCCACCCCTCATGGAGAGTCTTCTCCATTGGGATTTCTCCCCTGGTCTGGCGATTGAATCTCAGGTACGTGACAAGTTCCAATCTACGGTGCACTTCTCACCGGCCTACCCCAGATCTGCCAAGGAATTCTTTCTCATGGTTTCTTTCTCCTCGGCATCCTTCCCTCTCACAGAAGAATCTGTGGCCCTTGCCCTGCAATCTTGTATTGGAGGAATCAGTTTGGGGTTTACGTTTTGAGGTTAAGTGATCATCGCTTTCGGTTCTCTGTGGCATCAAATCGAGTAGGTCATTTCATCTATGGTCTTAAGGACCGCATCTGGCCTGACTTTATTTGTCACTTCCACCTCTACCGTGGTGATCTTTCTGTTGGGAATTATTCGGATATGAGCTGGCATGTAGATGATCATCTTCCTGAGGTAAGGCCGATCGCTATACGATCCAATTGGCTTCGAGAGCAGCAGCTTATGGTCAACTCTCAATCCTCGAAGTCGCCGGCGGCGAGTGTGTCTACCTCACCGGCCGGGGCAAGTATCCCGTTTGGCAAGTTCAACTTCTCGATTTTTTCAGATCATGATACGCATATTCGATTGGGGGATTTTGTTCTCAATCAGAAGGATTTCCTGCATAGTGCTCGCACTTCTTTTCATGGCCCCCAATTAAAGGAATCATATTGGCAGTCTCTCCCAGATGAAAAATTATTTCATATTATGGATGGTTGGCAAGCTGGGTATTCGGATAATGAGGTTAAAGCTATGGTGCAAATCAAAGATGTGCCTACTCAGGACTATATTGATGCCACGCTGCTGAAATGTTTGAATTGCTTTCGACATGGTCATTTGGTTGGAGATTGCCCAGGTAAATTTTGTCAAAGATGCATCAAACTGATACATGAGTGCACCTGCCATATGACACGTTCGATGGAGGCTGCATGCATGATGGGTCGTAATGCTGCGTGCTCTGCATGCTGTAGAAATGACCACCAAGTTAACCAATGTCCTGGCCTTATTCGATGTGATTCGTGTGGCTCTTTGGGTCACAAAGCCCATGGGCAGTAGCACCACCAACATTGGCCCAAGTTCAAATGGCAGCCCTTACCCGCCTCGGGTAGTTTTGGGATTAAGGATTTGGATGGGAGTTTTCCGACTTGTGCCCAAAAACAAAATCTTGGAAATCGTAACGCTCTGGAATATAATCGGCGTCCAGTTTGGCAAGTGAAACAGAAAATCCCACCACGTGTTGACGTGGAAACTTCTCATTGCATGCCGATACGCCTCCCCCTTGCTTCAGGTGTCAACTCCATCGCCCGGGGGACCCAATCCCGTCCAGTCTCCTCTGTTTCCAAAACCACCTCTGCCTCTTCCAAACTCGCTCTGCCATCGCCATCCAAGAACTCTGTTGCACCGACGACCAACTCCGGTAACAAGATGGCAAACTTTTCGGTCAGGCCCTTCGTGTTCGCTCCGCTCGGTGCCAACACTCAGAGGGGGCCAGATCATCGGCTGCAGAGGTGTGTCATGGTGGTGGATGACCCGCCATTAAACCATGACAGGTACGCTATCATCTCGATTCAGCCTCCTCCTCCCGATCATCAGAAGAGATTTTGGTTGGAAGAGATTTGCCGCATCATTAGGGAGGATTTGGAGTATCAGATTTCAGATGAGTTTATTTATCCGTTTGGCATTGGTTGCGTTGCTTTTGAAGATATGCAAAGCAGAGATGAGGCCATTAGAGAAGGTCCTCATGCTATAGATGATGACTCCTATTTCACCCTCACTCCCCATGATGAAGGAATCAATATGAGGATGCCCGCTTTTCAGTATGAAGTTTGGGTCATGATGTTAGCTTTTCCGATGGATTACATGACAGAGCACTATGTGCATAAGGCTGTATCTAATTTTGGGAAGTTAATAGTTTGGCCGAGGCCCAATGAGAACAAAGCCAGAGTCTTAGTTAAGTGCCACATTAAGGATATAGCGCAGGTTCCACACAGTCTGGTAGTGTCTAGAGTTGGCATGCTCCCAGGTTTGGGTCGTTCTTGGTCAGTTCCAATTTATGTTATGAATGGCAGAGATACAGTGCCTGGGTTGGTTGACAATGAGGATGTTCCATCCCTCCTCAATGCATCCCCACCCTTATCAACTACCTTATTATACTCTGATGCAGCAAGCCAAGATAAATGATATGGAGGCCCAGCAGGCGGCCAATGAGCAGATGTGGAATGCTGCTGGACACATGCAAGAAGAAGTTCAGGAAAATGGTTGGGTTGCTTGGCCGGTAGTCCCACCTCCTTACACTAGGTTCAGTTTCAGGACGTTCTTTGAGTATGATGGTCCCTCCCTCATGGATGGAGTGCACCAAGAGCATAACATTGTGGACAATCTGTCAGCTGTCTGGTCGGAATTCTCTCAGGTTGAAGAATTGGCTGATAATTTTATCAGTGGGGTCCCTTCGGCACAGTTTGCGTTTGTCCGGGCTGGGGGTGAACCTGTCTCCTTCCTGATAACTGCAGATGTTGCACTACTGCGGTGGATTGGAGGCATGCTCAAAAGGATCTATACAAAGACGCTACCTCCTGCTGTCCACCCTGAAGGAGCTTATTTGCCACTCAATCCTTTTACTTTCCTACAGCAGCAGCTACAGGGGATTGCCAGTGCTCTGATGGACTCTATTTCTCCTGAAGTTGATATGCTTGGCTGCATTTTCAGTTCTTCCTTTGAGGGTATCATCATTGATGAATGCTGCAGCGACATTGTGCAATTTTCTGTTTCTGTTGAAACCTCTTCCGCTGATGAGCAGAACATGCAGAGATCTTGTTCTGTTGCTGATCACATTGGCTCTTTGCTATCGAATGAGCATGCACATGTGGACACCATTCTGTTGCACCGTAGTGCGCGTTCTAACAAGTATGATGGGTTTAAAGTGCCGTCGATGTCTGACAGGAAACTGGTGCAGTCCAAGGTGAAGCCACGCAAAGTTCCTCAAGTGCAATGCTCTTCTTCGGCTACAGTGCCATGTGCTTCAGACAAGATTGACAAGGTACATAGTGAGATCCCCCCTCCCACACCTATTGCTACCATACAATCTATTGGTACTAATATGTGTGGCTTGCACCCAAATCAGTTAAGCAAGCAGAAACTGCTCCCATCCTTGGCGGCGCAGGAGCGTGACGATCTCAAGGCTGATGCATACGGCGTGGAAGGTGTTGTGCTGGAACATGCGGGGGATTAACTCCGACCAGAAACTTTTGGCGTTGCACAATGCAATTGATAGTAGTGGTTGTTCTGTTATCTGTCTTCAAGAAACTAAGCGTGCCTCTTTTGATAAGTCTTTTGTAAGAACTTTCTGTCCAAAACGGTTCGATAAATTTGAGGTTGTGCCCTCTCAAGGGGCCTCTGGGGGGCCTGATCACTTTATGGGATAGTTCAATCTTTATTGGAGATCTTATATGCTCTGAATCTTTTGCTTTGGGCATTAAGTTTACTTCCTTGCAAACTGCCAAATCATGGAACTTGTTTAATATATATGGCCCATGTGATGGTCCTGTTAGGACAACCTTTACCTCCTGGCTGTTTGATCTTGATATTCCAGACAATGAGGACTGGTTGTTATGTGGAGATTTCAACTATATCAGAGCTCCGGATAATCGCAACAAGCCATGCGGAAATGCTAATGACATGTTAACTTTCAATGATTTCATCCAATCGCAAGCCTTAGTAGAACTGCCGATTAAAGGGAGGAGGTTTACATGGAGTAACATGCAGACAGATCCACTCCTAGAGCAGCTTGATTGGTTCTTCACCTCGGCCAATTGGACCTCTAGTTACCCCAACACGACAGTTGCACCTCTCCCAAAACCAGTCTCGGATCATGTGCCGTGTGTGATCTCAATTGAGACTTCTGTCCCTAAGTCTAAAATCTGTCGTTTTGAAAACTTTTGGATATCACACCCTGGGTTCTTTGAAGTGGTGCAGTCCACTTGGGACAAAAGTTGTTTTGCACATAACTCGGCTGCCATGTTGTGCAAAAAATTTAAACATCTGAGATATGCACTGAAGAGGTGGAGCAAGAACATCTCCAGACTGAATCTGTGTATTGATAACTCCAATTGGGCTCTTCTTGAATTAGATGGGATTGAGGATTTGAGGCCTCTCACAATCCCAGAGAAGAACTTCCGTGCTATCCTTAAGGAACATTTGGTTGTTCTCCTTGGTTATAAACGGGAATACTGGAGGAAGAGGTGCACGGTTAGATGGTTCCAGTGGGGGGGGGACAACACTAAGTTCTTTCACTCCGCAGCGAGTGAGCGTTTCAGAAGAAACTCGATCGCCTCTCTGAAACTATCTGATGGATCGATTGTTTCTGACCATGCAGGGAAAGCGCTTGAGCTTTATCAGACATACAAAAACAGGTTGGGCAGGGCAGAACCTCATGACATGAAGTTTGATCTGACTCGGCTATTTAAAAAAGTGGAGGGGCTCGATGTTCTGACAAAACCCTTTACACATGAGGAGATCGATGATGTAGTCCAAGAAATGCCACCAGACCGTGCACCTGGGCCGGATGGCTTTAATGGGTGTTATTTAAAATCCTGCTCGCACATCATAAAGCAGGACTTTTACACCCTTTTTGCCAATTTCTATGATGGAAAACTGGACCTGCAGAGCCTAAATTCGGGGTTTATCACCTTAATCCCGAAGTCCTACTCGCCTGAGACTGCAAATGATTATAGGCCCATCACCCTCCTGAACTGTTGTTTGAAGTTGATAACCAAACTCCTGGCTAATCGGTTGCAGAAAGTAGTTCTCAAAATCATCCATAAAAACAAGATGGTTTTCTTAAAGGGAGATCGATACAGGATTGCCTGGCTTGGGCTTTTGAATACATCCATCAGTGTCAAGCTTCGGGCCGTGCTTGCTATCTGCTCAAGTTAGACTTTGCCAAAGCTTTTGACACAATTCAGCACGAACCTATGATTGAGATCATGAGGCATATGGGCTTTGATGAGAGATGGATTGGATGGATCATAAGTATTTTCTCCACGGGTACTTCATCCGTGTTGCTCAATGGTACCCCGGGGAACCAATTCGCCTGTCTGTGTGGAGTGAGACAAGGAGATCCGCTCTCGCCTCTAATTTTCGTTCTCGCTGCAGACCTCTTGCAAGCGGTGATCAATGAAGCCTGCAGAGTTGGGCAACTACACCTGCCGATTCCATCACACGATCATAGCTACCCAGTTATTTAGTATGCCGACGACACGATCCTGGTGTTCCCGGCTTGCCCGAATCAAGCCCGAGTCCTCAAAAAAATATTGTTGGACTACGCAACGTCGGTTGGTCTGAAAATCAACTTTCACAAATCAACAATTGTCCCCATCAACCTAGAGTCGGCGGTGACGACTGAATTGGCAGAGATTTTTGGGTGCATCGTTGGACAAATGCCATTCACTTATCTAGGGTTGCCTATGGGGACAACCCGTCCCACAGTTACAGATTTGTTGCCCATGGTCACCGCAGTCTAGAGAAAAATTCCAGCAGCAGTTTCCCTGCTAGATTATGGCTCCAAGTTGACTCTTCTGAACTCAGTTGTGACCTCGCTCGCGATATACGCAATGTGTTCCATCAAGTTAAACCCCAGGATTGTTGAACACCTAGAAAAACTCCGAAGATCCTGTTTGTGGCTGAGGAAAACAGAGGATGGCACCAAAGGCAACTCCCTCGCAGCTTGGGACATGGTTTGCAGGCCAAAAAACAAGGGAGGCTTGGGAATCATAAATCTCAAAATTCAGAATCAGGGTTTGTTATTGAAACAACTTCATAAATTCTACAACAAGCAAGATGTTCCATGGGTTCAGCTTGTCTGGAATTCGTATTACACCCATCAAACCCTGCATGCAATGGAACCTTGTGGCTCGTTCTCGTGGAAAGATCTCATGCAGCTGTCTGATATCTACAGAGGGGTTACCAGGGCGTTTGTTGGGTCGGGTGGCTCGATCCTCTTCTGGAAGGATGAGTGGAAAGATGGCCTTCTCCAGGACACATTCCCGAGAGCTTTTTCCTTTGCCAGGGATCCAGATATGTCAGCAAAGTCCCTGCTTTCCTCGGTGAGGTTAGGAGATGTGTTTCACCTCCCCCTCTCGATGGAAGCTCGGCCTAAGGTGACCAATTTGCAACTGGCCACATCGGATGTGTCTCTGACTATCAGGGAGGATACATGGAAATGTGTGTGGGGAGGAAGTGATTTTAAAGCCACAAAATTTTATGAACATTGCTTCAGGGATATGCAGGTGGACGAGGCCTTTTGCTGGATTTGGAAGACCAAATGTACCATGCAATGGAAAATGTTCACGTGGCTGCTGCTGGCTGATCGTTTGAACACCAGAAATATGCTGAGAAGGAGACACTATAAAATCCAGAATGACGATTATGCCTGCTTGCTCTGTCAAAACCCACCTTAAGAGGACGTTGCTCACCTCTTCTTTAACTGTCCTTTCAGTAAAAGATGTTGGGACAGTATTGAGATTCGTTGGCCAGTTGGGGACTGTAGGCTCACATTATTGCACGCTGGTAAAAACTCTTGGAATGGACACATGTTCATGGAGGTGTTCACGGTGGCAGCCTGGGGGATCTGGAAGGAAAGGAATGATAAACACTTCAGAGGGATCCAGCCGTCCTTTAAATCTTGGAAGAACAGATTCAAGCATGATTTTGCTCTTTTGGTCCATAGGGCCAAGCAAGAGTATGCTCCTTATATCCTGTCACTAGTAGCTGCCTTGTAATTAGGGGGATATCACCTTCTGTAACTCTTCTTCTCGCCGCCCCCCTTTTCATGTAGTAGTGGCTTGTATAGTAGGGTTGTAGGCTGACTGGACTGGACTGTTGGGACTGTACTAACCCTTTAACACATTAATATAAAGTCAGTGGGGATTGCCCCCACTGTCATCAGTTCTCAAAAAAAAACAAATCTCATTTCCTTGTAATTTACATTATTTGCCATTTATCTCTCGTTTTCATCTACCCCACTTCACAAAAATTTGCCGTTTTTATTCGCGTTCCTTTTTGTTTGCCTTTTTTCTTGTCAGATCTCATGTTAACTTGTGTTACCATGTGCCTTCTATTTGCTTGCATCTTTTCTTGCTAAAAATATATTGATATGGATCCTCATCCACTTGCTAATCTTTTCCAAAGATCCAATTATGATGAACGAATTGATAGTGAATTGAGTTCACTAGATTATCTTTATGATGTTTTGGTTGAGATTTATGAATCTAAAAATTGTGATGAAGTGTTAAACGAAGGAATTTATAAAGTGATTCATGATAGTGATACATCTCCAACGTATCTATACTTTTTGATTCTTCCATGCTATTTTATTATCAATCTTGGATGTTTTATAATCATTTCATAGTCATTTTATATATTTTTTTGTACTAACCTATTGACATAGTGCCAACTGCTAAGTGATAGTTGCTGTTTTCTGCATGTTTTTTACATCGTAGGAAATCAATATCAGACGGAGTACAAATGCCACGAAGCTTTACGATGATTTTTTATGGGCCAAAAGGAAGAAGTTGGGCCCTGGTTTCACCAGGGGGGAGTCCCGAGGAGGGGACAACCCACCAGGACGCGCCTGGAGGCCCAAGCGCGCCCTGGTGGGTTGTTGTGCTGTTTAGGACTAACACCGCTTAGTTGATTTGAATGTAATGAAATCGATCATGTTTGTGTGAAAATCCGGTATTTTATGTGAATTCCGGCATTGTTTATATGAAATATCACCGTGTTTGCATGAATTTCGTCCTATTGGTTGATTTGCTGTCGGAATGTGTGCGGCTATGGTTGGTTGGCATAATTTGCGGGTCGCCGATTGGTCTGTGGCCGTCTCGGGCGGCGTGGTCACCTCGGGTGCCCCCTGGACCGCTTCTTTGCTCTATAAATACCCCAATATTCCAGAAACCCTAGGGGAGTTGACGAAATATTCATCCAGCCGCCGCAGAGTCCAGAACCACCAGATCCAATCTAGACACCCTCATGGAGGGGTTCACCACTTCCATTGGTGCCTCTCCGATGATGCGTGAGTAGTTCTTTGTAGACCTTTGGGGCTGTAGTTAGTAGCCAGATGGCTTTCTCTCTATCGCTGAATTCTCAATACAATGGTATCTTGGAGATCCATATGATGTAACTCTTTTTGCGGTGTGTTTGATGGGATCCGATGAACTTCGAGTTTATGATCAGTTATATCTTTTTATATCCATGAAAGTTATTTGAGTTTATTTGATCTCTTATATGCATGATCTCTTATGGCCTCGTATTTCTTCTCTGATATTTGGGTTTTGTTTGACCAACTTGATCTATTTATCTTGCAATGGAAGAGGTGCCTGGTAGTGGGTTCGATCTTACAGTGCTTGATCCCAGTGACAGAAAGGGAACCGACACGTATGTATCATTGCGACTAAGGATAAAAAAATGGGATCTATATCTACACAATAGATAAGCGGATCTTGTCTACATCATGTCATCGTTCTTATTGCATTACTCCGTTTTCCATGAACTTAATACACTAGATGCATGCTGGATAGCGGTCGTCACATGAAAATTAGTCCCAAAGTGATAGATATCCAAGAAGGATAAAGAAAGAAAAAATATATGTCATGAAGATCATTGGACAAAATAAACTTGATTCTTAGTAATAGTTTTGAGATATGATGATGTGATATGTGAGTTATGCTGATGAGTAATTGTGCTCTAGTAAGAATATTGGTGTTAAGGTTTGTGATTCCCTATGCATGCATGAAAGTCAAAAATCATGCAATGAAAATTATATCCTACTTGTGGTGCATTATTCGGTGTTAATTATGCTTAATGCTTGCTTATGAGATTATTCGTTTCTTAGTTGGTCGCTTCTCAATCTTTTTGCTAGCCTTCATTTTGTACCTAGTATGACCCCTACTTGTGCATCCAAAATCCTTTAAACCAGTTTTGTCACATGAGTCCACTATATCTACCTATATGCGGTATTATTTTGCTGTTCTAAGAAAATTTGCATGTGCCATCTCTAATTTTCAAAATAAACTTCTCTTTTGTGTGTTTGTTTCGCCCGCGGAACGGTAATAGGTGGCTAATATTTTCTATGTTGGATGTGTTATTTTCACGATAGTGTTTATTCTCTTGTCATTGCACGAGAGTAAGGCAAAGGTTTTAGGGATGCCTAGTCCCGAAATGCAAAAATGAATTTAATTTATGTTGTCAAATAATAAATTCCTTGGAAAGTGTTGGTATGGAGGGCAACCGTGGATACGGCTAGCCATGGAAAGTGGAAGTATGGTGGAAAAAGGAATAAACTTTATTTTCTGTTTGGGAACCGCCTATGCATATCTAGCATGGAAAGTGTTGGGAACTCTGAGTCGTTTTCATTGCCGGGATGGATACACTTACCAAAATGTTTTTATCTCTAACTTTTTGCTTTGAGCTCTGGCACCTCTACAAATCCCTACTTCCCTCTGTGAAGGGCCTTCCTTTTACTTTATGCAATTTTTATTTTTGAAATTGAGTCTCCATCCTCTCTTATAGAAGCACCAACTAGGAGGCAATATGATCGTACTTAAGTATTGGGTGTAGCTAATATTCGAGTGCGTTTCATGAATGGATCAATGTTTGAGTATTATGGGCTAGGGATAACTTGTTTTAGCGTCGATATTTTAAAAGACATGGTTGCTCGTTGATATGCTTGAGTATCTAAATTATTATGTCAAAACTAGACTATTCCTTTGAATCACATAAAATTCCAAATGTCCATGCTATAAAGAAAAGAATATGATATGACATGATAAACAACACTCCACATCAAAAATTCTGTTTTTATCACTTACCAACTCGAGGACGAGCAGGAGTTAAGCTTGGGGATGCTGATACGTCTCCAACATATCTATAATTTTTGATTATTCTATGCTATTTTATTATCAATCTTGGATGTTTTATAATCATTTTATATCATTTTTTGGTACTAACATACTGACATAGTGCCAAGTGCCAGTTGTTGTTTTCTGCATGTTTTTTACATTGTAGGAAATCAATATCAGATGGAGTCCAAATGCCACAGAGCTTTAAGGTGATTTTTATGGGCCAAAAGGAAGAAGTTGGGCCCTGGTTGCACCTAGGGGGAGTCCCGAGGAGGGGATAACCCACTAGGGCGCGCCAGGAGGCCCAAGCGCGCCCTGGTGGGTTGTACCCACCTCGGGTGCCCCTCGGACCGCCTCTTTGCTCTATAAATACCCCAATATTCCAGAAACCCTAGGGGAGTCGACGCAATATTCATCCAGCCGCCGCAGAGTCCAGAACCACCAGATCCAATCTAGACACCATCACGGAGGGGTTCACCACTTACATTGGTGCCTCTCCGATGATGCGTGAGTAGTTCTTTGTAGACCTTCAGGGTCGTAGTTAGTAGCTAGATGGCTTTGTCTCTCTCACTGAATTCTCAATACAATGGTCTCTTGGAGATCCATATGATGTAGCGGTGTGTTTGTTGGGATCCGATGAACTTCAAGTTTATGATCAGTTATATCTTTTTATATCCATGAAAGTTATTTGAGTTTATTTGATCTCTTATATGCATGATCTCTTATAGCCTCGTATTTCCTATCTGATATTTGGGTTTTGTTTGGCCAACTCGATCTATTTATATTGCAATGGGAAGAGGTGCCTGTCGGTGTCAAAACCGGCGGATCTCGGGTAGGGGGTCCCGATCTGTGCGTCTTAGGCTGATGGTAATAGGAAGCAAGGGACACAATGTTTACCCAGGTTCGGGCCCTCTCGATGGAGGTAAAACCCTACTTCCTGCTTGATTAATATTGAAGATATGCGGAATACAAGAGTAGATCTACCACGAGATTGTAGAGACTAAACCCTAAGAGCTAGCCTATGATGGTATGATTGTAATTGTGATCGGCCTTCTAAGGACCATGCTCTCCGGTTTATATAGACACCAAAGAGCTGGGGTTTACATGGAGTCGGTTTACAAGGAAGGAAACATAATATCTGGATCGCCAAGCTTGTATTCCACGCAACGGAGAGTCCCATCTGGACACGAGCCGAAGTCTTGAGTCTTGTATCTTGACGCTTCTATAGTCCGGACGATGTATATAGTCCGGCTGTCCAGATACCCCCTTATCCAGGACTCCCTCAGTAGCCCCTGAACCATGCTTCAATGACGATGAGTCCGGTGCGCAGTCTTGTCTTCGGCATTGCAAGGCGGGTTCCTCCTCCGAATACTCCAAGGTGATTATCGAACATGTAGGTTGTGTCGGATCTGCAAGATGATCTTCACACACCCTTAGCATAAATCCGTTCTGCTAGCAATCTTCATACGTCGTGCCCTTGCATCGTGACCTAGTCCAACACAAACCAACGTTTCCTGCTTCACCTCGACTCGCGTTACGAGGCGGTTTTATCGGCACGTCCTGCCAAAGCAGAGATCATGTCCCTCTTAATACGGGATCTTTCATCAATATGGGCATATGCGACCCCACAGCGAATGTTGGTATAATTCCGTGTTTTTTAAATAAGTCTCAAGCGGTCACGCTGAGGACTCTTGGTATTCATCCCTTTTATAAAGGGGTCAAGGCCTACGCCTTGTTTCCACCTCTCCTGCTCCTTCTCGCACCTCGAGCTCCATCGCTCAAAATCTGAGCTCCAACACCCCAGATCCTCCAGTATGTCCGGATCTAACGCAGCAGGCCGGTGGGTGGCCACCTCGATTCAGGAGGAGGATATTGCGAAGCTGAGGGAGGTTGGATATCTCACTGCTGATATCCAGCACAGGCTTCCTGCTCCGGGGCAAGTCATGCCCACGCCGGAGCCCAATGAGAGCATCGTGTTTACTCGTCACTTCCTCCGAGGCCTAGGCCTCACCCTTGACCCCTTTGTGAGGGGGCTTATGTTCTACTATGGCTTGGATTTCCATGATCTGGCTCCAGACGCCATCCTCCATATCTCGTCTTTTGTTATCGTGTGCGAGGCTTTTCTCCACGTCAACCCACATTTTGCCTTGTGGCTAAAGACCTTTAATGTAAAGTCGAAGATGATCGAGGGGCGACATGTGGAGTGCGGAGGCGCCATAATAAGTAGGAATGCTGATGCCCCATAGCCAGAGGGTTCTTTTCCGAAAGTATCTGACATATGGCAACGGAGATGGTTCTATGTCACCGCTCCCAGAGGCACAAAGTGGGTAGCTGCCCCCGAGTTCCGCTTAGACCATCCATCACAGTTGGCGTCTTGGACCGATGTGAGACGGAGTTATGGGCCTGCTGGCGATGTACCAAAACTGCAGAATCGCATCCGGGAGCTTATTAGGAGGGACATAAATCTTTTCAACATAATTCAAGTAATGCTAGTCCAGCGGATGTTGCCGTGCAAACGTAGGCCTCTCCGTATGTGGGAGTTTAATCCGGAAGGTCCGCGGACTATTAAGCACTTCTTCGGCCTAACGGTCGAAGGAATGTGTAAATTATTCTTCGGACCACAAGCAAAGTGTCAGGACACCACCAAGGATGCGGACCTAAGCTGCAATCGCCTAGATGCTGAAGTAAGTAACCTTAAAGCCGGACACTTCATTTATATTTATCATGATTATTATTCTAACACTCCCTTCGCGGCCAGGAATGGCTTGACAAGGCGAAGAGAATCAGGTGTCCGGCACCACTTCCTGAAGGCTCGCCTGGTCCCACCATTGCAAAGATGCTGGACCGGGCGCTCAGCAAAATCCCTTCAGAGAAGGACGAAGGAAAGGGCAGTGAAGCCGAACTTCACGCGCTGCGCATCTAGACCGGTAAAATCGCTAACCCTCCTATGGAGGATAGTCGGGAAGGGAAGGTCAAAGCCTCCTCCCCACGCAGGAAGAAGAGGGCCGCCTTCAAAGATTTGGAGGCGGAGATGCCCAAGCAAGGGAAGAAAACATCACCAAGGGGCTCTGTCGCGACGGGCCCCTCACCACGTCATGCCCACCAACGGGCCAGCCCTCCAACGAGCCGTAAGTCATTCATTATCACGAAGGTGAGATGTTACTCTGAGATCCATAACCAGGACATTGTTTTTTGTAGTTCGGCGAGCAGCTCTTCTCAAGAGAGTTCGTCTTCGGGGGACCTTCGTCCGGAAATGATGGAGAGTGAAACCCCACCCAACTCTCCGCCTCATGAGGCAGAAGACACGGAGGTGTCGTCATGGAGGAGTCCGGATATACCAAAGCCGGAGGCTAGTACGTCAGCCGCCCTGAGCCCGGAGCATTTGGCTCCCACGGGGGGCGATGAGAAGGGTCCGACGCAGTTTAGTGTCCGGCCGGACATACTGACGGGCCGTCTGGAGCGAGCCGCACTCTCGGAGGAGCACCACTCTTTAATGAGCATGGTGCTCACGAAGATTTCATCCGCTACCAGCGGCTTGAATGAGGCATTTACAAGCCTGCTCAAAGGCTTTGAGGTATGTAGTGAAAAATGCACAACTTTTTGGTTATGAAGCACGCGCTAGGTGTGCTCCCTATAGATAGTAGCCCCTGAGACTCTGGTTGCCCGCCATAGGCGGCAAACGGGGGATCATATACTAATGGTTGCGCCGTACATGTGCGCAGGTATACAAGGATCCTGCAGCCGACCAGACTGTTGAAGTTGCCGAAATGAGGAGGCAAATCGGATCCATCAATGCCGAGATCACACTGGTGAATAAACGGCTTGAGGAGTCCCAGGGTATGTGCTTGGTTTTTATTATAATGTGTAGGAAAATGCCAAAGCGGCATAATATTAATGCAATATATGTGCACTGCAAATGGTGCTGCTGCCGTGGAGGCCCTGAGGGCGGAACTTTCTCAAGCCAAGGAGCAAGCTCGGGCTAGCAATGTGGCTGCCCTAAAGGCGGCCGAAGAGTTGAGAGCTGAACAAGCTGCTCGTCGCCGAAGCGAGGAAAAGATAGCCGAAATAGCTAAAGAGTTAAAAAATGCAACCGACTAGTACGCACTCCTTGAAAAGAAGAATAAGGCTAGTTCGGCCGAGCTGGACAAGGCACATAATGCCGCCAAGGAGATGTGGACCGAGATCCGGAGTATGCGGGACGAGCTCCAACAAGCTGACAAAATTGTGGCTGGGGGCTCGTACTTACTGCGGACGAAGTTCTTGGATCCGAAGTATGCTCCCCTGGCGGGTCGCATGAGTCCTGCGGACGCATATGCGGACTTGGCGAATAGTACAGCTGACGCTGTCAAGTTGTTCAAGGGTCAAGGCGATGAAAAAGTGGAGAAGCTTTTCTGGTCGCAATTTAATGCTCCCACTCGCCCGTTGCCACTGAATGAGAAGGTGGCTGCTATGGCGGAGCTCCACAGGCTGTCCGGACTTGCAATGCGGTCTGTAATAGACCATCTTTGGCCGAAGGGGCCTAAGCCGGACAGCTACTTTGGTTTGGTGCAACAATTCCTTGGAGCCGTGTCCCGGATTGACGCCCTGAGAATGTCGGCGTGCATAGAAGGTGCGTGGATGGCTGTAGCCCGCGTTAAAGTCTACTGGACGGATATGGAGGCCATTGTAATAGCGAGCTAGGATCCGGCGGGAGGCTAACATCCGGCCGAGCACTACTTGACCCAAGTCACAGAAGGTGCTTGCATGAAAGAGGTGCAGTGCTCGAAGAGTGTTTTATTCGAGTGATAAGTCGAATCATTGTAGAAAACAATGTTTAGTTTAATTATGAGGCTATGTTTATACTTTTGCCCAGAAGTATGATTGTCCTCCCTTTGCGGCTATTCTTATATGTATAAGTAGTCTGAAAGATAGCAGTCGTTGGCTTCAGCCCCCTCGTGGACAATGCGGGGGTGTTGGCGAAAAAATATGCATAATCACACTTGATCCAACGTCTTGGTCCGTTAAGGAGGTGATCGCACGCCGAACTAGGCAACCGAACTATATAGCTATAACACTTTCGCTTAGCCATGGGAATCTAATGGTGGGGCTACTATGTAGCCCCTGGTACCTCCACGTGCATCCGAATATGGGCGCGTGTGTACATGGCCGGGAAACGGCCCTTCGTTAAGGCGGAGGATCTTTAGGGATTCCGGTGAGTCTTCGAGTGGTTGAACAGTCTCTCGCTGTATCATGACGGTCAGTTTTCGGCTTTCTCTATTGAGGCGCTCATCCGGAATAACCAGGGCACAATCACAGTAGTTCTCCTTTGGCCTGCCTTAGCCAGATGATAGCGGAACGTAAGGCGGCAAACCCAGGAGCCGGGCAAACCCAACATTTTGATCAAAGACATGATTCGTAGCTGATGCATATATGGCCAAACTCGTGACGCCGAACACTCCCGAGGGTATTCGGTCTTTTGTAAAAGAAGATAAAATGACAAGAGCCTATTTTAAGCCCTTTATTTCTAGGTACGTGCAATTTAGTCTGCCGTGGCCAAATGCCAAAAACGGCAGTATCCTCTATGGGTATAGAACCCATGGGATGGTTAAACAACAAGAGGCGGTAGAAAAGGTTTACACAGGGGCTTAATCTAAAAAGAAACCTGTTGCACGGGGCCCTGCTGCACGTCTGCGCCTTTGTCTCTGTTGTGCCGTATCCTGGAAGGGTATCGCGTGAACGTTGTCTGTAAAAAAGAAAAACTCATAGGAGGGTGCAAGGTAAGTATGCGTCCAATAATAAGAGTGTAAGATGTTGGCCTACCAATAAGGTCGAGCCAAGCATGGGGCTGTATTAAATATAGACAGCCCCTGGTTTCCCTTATGGGATTACGTATACAGTGCCCTGTTTGAATTTATCCAGGCTGCCGGACTCGTCTAACCGTGTCTGTGGTCGTAATGACCAATCATGTTTTCTAAAACTGGAGGCCGCTTATAGTCCGGCCGCCAGGGCCGTCGCGTATTCCTCTGCGTGTGAAGGGCGCTTTATGATTCTGCTAACAGTGATGACGCCACGGGGACCGGGCATCTTGAGTTTAAGGTGGCCATAGTGCGGCAATGCGTTGAAGCGGGCGAAGGCCGTTCTTCCTAGCAATGCGTGATAGTTGCTTTGGAAGGGTGCGATAGTGAAGAGCAGCTCTTCGCTTCTGGAGTTGCCCGGGGAGCCGAATGTTACTTCCAGCGCGACGGAGCCCCTGGCGCAGGCTGCAACACCTGGTATCACTCCTTCAAAGGTGGTGTTGCTTTGTTTAATTCTGGATGGGTCTATCCCCATTCTGCGGATAGTGTCCTCATATATTAAATTGAGACCACTGCCGCCGTCCATGAGGACACGGGTGAGATGGTATCCGTCGATTATTGGGTCAAGCAACAAGGCCTGTGATCCTCCTCGCCGAATTGTAGTTCGGTCGTCCATGTGATCAAAAGAGATCGGACGAGACTTCCAGTAGTGAGACGTGGGTATGACGGGCTCTACATTGTGCGCTTCTATGGGCGCGCGTTCATGCCCTCTCGTGGATGTGTGAGTCGTATGGATCATGTTTACTGTTTCAACCTCTGGCGGGAATTTTTTCTGTACCCCAGTGTTCGGCTGGTGAGGTTCATCCTCGTCTTCGCTTGGTGTTCCCCTCCCCTTGTGTTCGGCATTTAATTTTCCGGCATGCTTGAAGACCCAGCACTCTCTATGGGTGTGGTTTGCAAGTTTCTCCGGGGTGCCATGAATTTGGCATAGTCTGTCCAGGACTCTGTTCAGACCGGATGGTCCATCTTTGCTGCCTTTGAATGGCTTCTTTTGCTGATCAGGTCGAGAGCCCCTAAATTCGGTGTTGACCATCGTGTTGTCCGGGCTCTCTTCCTTGTTTTGGCGTTTGTTTTTATTACGTCGTGGCTTCCCGTTGCCATCCCTTAGTTCGGATGTGCTGGGGTCACTGGTGCCTTTACGGGCCAACCAGCTATCCTCACCCGCGCAAAAGCGGGTCATAAGGCTTGTTAAGGCTGCCATTGTCCTTGGCTTTTCTTGGCCGAGGTGTCGGGCGAGCCATTCGTCACGGATGTTGTGTTTGAAAGCCGCTAAGGCTTCAGCGTCCGGACAGTCAACAATTTGATTCTTCTTAGTGAGGAATCTGTTCCAAAGCTTGTAGACGGACTCTCCGGGCTGTTGGATTATGTGACTTAGATCGTATGCATCCGGAGGCCGGACATAAGTCCCTTGAAAATTGGCCCTGAAAGCGTCTTCGAGTTCCTCCCAACTCCCAATTGAGTTTTCAGGGAGGCTTTTCAACCAGTGTCGAGCTGGTCCCTTCAACTTGAGGGGAAGGTATTTGATGGCGTGGAGGTCATCCCCACGAGCCATGTGCATATGGAGGATAAAATCCTCGATCCAGACCCCTTGGTCTGTCGTGCCGTCGTATGCTTCTATGTTCACAGGTTTAAAGCCTTGTGGGAATTCATGGTCCAGTACTTCGTCGATGAAGCACAGGGGGTGAGCAGCCCCTCTATATCTGGACGCATTGTGGCATGTAGTCGGCTGTTGCTGTGTCCGGGGTTGATTCTGAACTGGTATCTGGCTTTTATTTGGGTGACCATAGTCCTGCGCTAGGTGTGTCTTCTAGATCCATATATGGACCTGGCTGCACCAGTCTTTTTATCCAGATGCTCGCGTGGATCGTGCGCATTGTCCGCGGCCGCTCTGTTATGGTTGTGAGGCGGTACGTCTGGTTTCTTGGTCGAATTTTCTTTTGGTGGAACGGCCGCGTCGTTGAATTCTGGCAGTAGCTTGCGCTTTGGATAGCTTTTCGTATGGCGGTCATCGCCGTATCTTTCTTCAGTGTCTAGCACCTTATTCCATCTGCGACTTAGCTTCTCCTGTGCGGCCTTGAGTTGTTGCTTCTGCTTTTCTAGACTTCTTGCGGTGGCCATAAGCTTTCCGTGGAGGTTGTCTCGTTCCACTTGTTCGTTCGGGATGATGAATTCATCGTCGTCCGGACTGTCTTCCTGTTCTGGGGCGGCATCATGAGCTCGTTCCTCCGAATCATTGTGATCGTTTATTTGCTCCGAACTTGATTTGGCGTGACCTGGTTCATCCTGCTCCATCGCTGGGTCCATGTGGTCATTATTGCTTTCGGAGTTTGCGGGTATATCAACCCTTCTTGCGCTCTTGTCGCTATTTTTGCCATTGCTGGATTTTGAGCGGCGTCTGCGCCATCTCTTTGGCTTTTGCCCGGGTGTTTTATCGTCCGGACTGCCGTCCTTATTGGGCGTATGTACCATGTATATATCGTATGACAAGGTACTATTCCCGCGCTCCAGGGATTCTGGAGCCTCTCCTGCATCGTCGTCCATACCATCGATGTCTTCGGAGTCAAGCACGTCGGTGATTTCTTCGATCGTGGCAATGAAGTGGGTGGTCGGTGGGTGCCGAATTCCTTCGTCGCCTGCTTCCCACTTGGGCCGGACATAGTTCATCCCCGAGCATCCTGACAAAGAGAGAGACTTCAATGAGTTTAGCATGTCGCCAAAGGGCGAGTGCTGAAAGATGTACACAGTGGTAAACTCCATTACTGGAGCCCGGCCTGGCCCGGCTGGCTCGAGAGTGAGTGGACCAGGACCAACAACCGGATATGAGTCCGGGGGCCCAAGGTTACAGGCCTCCACAGAGGTGAGACCCGTGTTCGGCTCCACCGCCGATAAGTGTGCGGCCTACGGGGTGGGGTCCAGCCCTCCATCCATAGGCAATGCAACCTGCCCTGGATTTAGATCTGGGGCTGCCTCGGGGAGAATGTCCCGGGCACTGTCCGACAGCAGGTCTAGGCCGTGCTCGTCACGGCTGTTCGGCGTCCCTGGCGCAGGCCCGAATCCGTCGAAGATCAAATCTCCGCGGACATCTGTCGTGTAGTTCAAGTTTCCGAACTGGATCTGGCGGCCAGGGGTGAACCTGTCAATCTGCTCCAACTGGCCAAGCGAATTGGCTTGCAGTGCGAAGCCGCCGAACACAAAGATCTGTCCAGGGAGAAGAGTCTCGCCCTGGACCATGTCGTTGACGATTGAAGACGCCATCAAGCCTCGAAGCGAGGACACAGAGGAACTCTCAATGAAAGCACCAATGTCGATGTCAAAACCGGTGGATCTCGATTAGGGGTCCCGATCTGTGCGTCTTAGGCTGATGGTAACAGGAAGCATGGGACACAATGTTTACCCAGGTTCGGGCCCTCTCGATGGAGGTAAAACCCTACTTCCTACTTGATTAATATTGAAGATATGTGGAATACAAGAGTAGATCTACCACAAGATCGTAGAGGCTAAACCCTAAGAGCTAGCCTATGATGGTATGATTGTAATTGTGATCGGCATTCTAAGGACCATGCTCTCTGGTTTATATAGACACCGGAGAGCTAGGGTTTACATGGAGTCGGTTTACAAGGAAGGAAACATAATATCCGGATCGCCAAGCTTGTCTTCCACGCAAAGGAGAGTCCCATTCGGACAAGAGCCGAAGTCTTGAGTCTTGTATCTTGACGCTTCTATAGTCCGGACGATGTATATAGTCCAGCTGTCCCGATACCCCCTTATCCAGGACTCCCCCAGTGCCCGGTAGTGGGTTCGATCTTACGATGCTTGATCCCAGTGACAGAAACGGAACCGACATGTATGTATCGTTGCTACTAAGGATAAAAAGATGGGATCTATATATACGCAATAGATAAGCGGATCTTGTCTACATCATGTCATCGTTCTTATTGCATTACTCCCTTTTCCATGAACTTAATACACTAGATGCATGCTGGATAGCGGTCTATGTGTGGAGTAATAGTAGTAGATGCAGGCATGAGGCGGTCTACTAATATTGGACGTTATGCCTATGTAATGATCATTGCCTGGATATCATCATAATTATTTGAAGTTCTATCAATTGCCCAACAGTAATTTGTTTACCCACCATTTGCCATCTTTCTCAAGAAAAGCCACTAGTGAAACCTACGGCCCCCGGGTCTTCTTTCTCATATATTTGCCTTGCGATCTACTTTTGCCTTGCGTTTATTTTCACATCTATTAAACCAAAAATACAAAAATACCTTGCTGCAATTTATTCTTATTTATTTCATTTGGCATTCGATCTATCAATCTACTACAAATTTACCTCGCGTCCTGTGCCTATCTTGAGGCGTTGTACCCCGAAAGGGATTGACAACCCCTTTAACACAGCAGGTTGCGAGGTGTTGTTATTTGTGTGTAGGGGATGTTTACGTTGTGTTGCATGGTTCTCCTACTGGTTCGATAACCTTGGTTTCATATCTGAGGGAATTACCTACCGCCGTTGTGCTGCATCATCCCTTCCTCTTTGGGGAAATACCAACGTAGCTTCAAGCGACATCAGATAGCTCCTTGATTGAAAATCATGATTGCAATGATGTTATTATAAATTCCGTTAATGTCAATTGTGTTATTGATATGCAAAACCCCAAGCTTGGGGATGCTTGTTTTGATATGTCTACTACTTATTGCAATGATCATAATTGGGGTGATTCTTCTTATGATATTGAAAATTTATTTAAGCCTCATGATGAATATGTTTGCGATATTATTGAAAGTGGGCTTGGAGAGGTCATGACTTTATTTGATGATCCCACTATTTTGGAAGAGTTTCAACTTTGCATGCATGTGGATCATGTAGAGAATATATTATGTGATAGATGTATTGTTGAATTTGAATTTGATCCCACATGTAATTATTACGAGAAAGGAAATTGTGGTTGTAGAAATTTTCATGGTACTAAATTACCTCTCGTTATGTTGAGATCGTCAATGTTTTATTCCTCTTCTTTGCATGTGTTAGATGTTTCTTGTCTTGATAATTTGTTTTCCTATAAAATTGCTATGCATAGGAAGTATGTTAGACTTAAGTGTGTTTGTCACATGTTTTATGATGCTCTCTTTGTGCTTCAATTCTTATCTTTCATGTGAGCATCAATGAAGTCTTATGCCTAGCTAGGGGCATAAAACAAGAGCGCTTGTTGCGAGGCAACCCAATGAATAAAATTTATTTTTGTCTTTTCTTTCTGTTCTTGAGTGTTTGTAAAATTACGCCTCTGTTATGATTGTGTTTTTTGTGTTTTAGTTAGTGTTTGTGCCAAGCAAAGCCTTTGGGATCATGTTGGGTGATAGTTGATTTGATCTTGTTGAAAAACAAAAACTTTTACGCTCAGAAAAATAATTTCAATAGATCACAGAAACGTTCTTTTGCTCTCTTTTTTTACAAAAGATTGATATACAAATTTCCCACGTTGTCCTAATTTTTCAGAAGTTTTGGAGTTACAGAAGTATACGAAGTTCTCTGATTACTACATACGGTTATGTTTTTGACAGATTCTGTTTTCTTTGCATTGTGTTATTATTTCAATAAATCTATGGTTTGTATTGGAGGGTATAAGCTATAGTAAAGTTGGAATACCGTAGTTATAATGCAAAAATAAAATATGAATGGGTTTGCAACAGTACTTAGTAGTGATTTGCTTTGTTATACTAACGGATCTCACGAAGGTTTTGTTGAGTTTTGTGTGATTGAAGTTTTCAAGTTTTGGGTGAGATCGCGATGGATGAAGGAATAAGGATTAGCAAAAGGCTAATCTTGGGGATGCCCGAGGGACCCCCAAGATAATATTCAAGAAGTATCAAGCAACTAAGCTTAGGGATGTCCCCGAGTGGCATCCCCTCTTTCTTCTAACAACCATTGGTATTTTACTTGAAACTATATTTTTATTCGTCACATATTATGAGTTTTGCTTGGAGCATCTTGTATGATATGAATCTTTGCTTGTTTTGCTTTGTGTTTTCAGTCATCTATCCTTGCTGGACACACCTAGTTGAGGGAGCCAAAATTATGCTATGACTGGTTAGAATTGCTCTCTATGCTTCACATAAATCTTTATGTTCTATGGAATTTCTCTAGTGCTTCACTTATATCCCTGTGAGCATGACATGCTTTACTATTTTTAAAGAAATGCTCTCTTGCTTCACTTAGATATATTTGAGAGTTAGTATTTTTTTTAAGAAATTCTCTCTTGCTTCACTTCAATTATTTTGAGACAAGAATTTTTTTTATTCTCATGTTCTTCACTTAGATTTGTTTGAGCTATCAAAAGCAACATATGAAATTAGTCCCAAACTGATAGATATTCAAGAGGGATATAATAAAAAACTTTCATGAAGATAATTGAACAAAATAAACTTGATTCTTTGTAATAGTTTTGAGATATGATGATAGTGATATGTGAGTCATGTTGGTGAGTAATTATGCTTTAGTAAGAATATTGGTCTTAAGGTTTGTGATTCCCTATGCAAGCACGAAAGTCAATAGTTATGCAATGAAATTACATCCTACTTGTGGTGCATTATTTGGTGTTAGTTATGCTTAATGATCGCTTATGTGATTTTTTGTTTCTTGGTTGGATGCTTCCCAATCTTTTGCTAGCCTTCATTTGCACTAAGTATGATCACTACTTGTGCATCCAAAATCCTTTAAACCAGTTTTTGCCACATGAGTCCACTATACCTACCTATATGCGGTATTCTTTTGCCATTCTAAGCAAATTTGTATGTGCCATCTCTAATTTTCAAAATAAATTTCTCTTTTGTGTGCTCGTACTGCTCATGAAATGGTAGGGGGTGGCTGATATATTTCCATGCTAGATGTGTTATTCTCAAGATGAGTGTTTATTCACTTGTCATTGCACGAGAGTACAACAAAGGTATTAGGGTTGCCCAGTCCTGAAATGAAAAAATGAATTTACTTTATGTTGTCAAATAATAAATTCCTTGGAAAGTGTTGGTATGGAAGGCACCCGTGGATATGGTTAGCCATGGAAAGTGAAAGTATGGTGGAGAAAGGAATAAACTTTATTTTCTGTTTGGGAACCGCCTATGATATATCTAGCATGAAAACTATTGGGAACTACTTGATCATTTTCCTTGACAGGAAAAGCATGCCACCCAAAAAAATTTATGTCTTTTTTTTGCTTTGAGCTCTGGCACCTCTATAAATCCCTACTTCCCTCCGTGAAGGGCCTTTCTATTTACTTTATGCAATTTTTATTTTACTTGAGTCTCCATCTTCTCTTATAAAGCACCAACTAAGGGGCACTATGATCGTACTTGAGCATTGGGTGTAGCTAATATGCGAGTGTGTTTCATGAATGGATCAATGATTGAGGATAATGGGCTAGGGATAACTTGCTTTAGTGTTGATATTTTGAAAGACATGGTTGCTTGTTGATATGCTTGAGTATTAAAGTCTTCATGTCAAAACTAGACTATTGCTTTGAACCATATAAAAGTGCAAATGTCCATGCTACAAAGAAAATAATATGTGATGAACATGTTAGGCAGCATTCCACATCAAAATTCTGTTTTTATCATTTACCTACTCGAGGACGAGCAGGAATTAAGCTTGGGGATGCTGATACGTGATACGTCTCCAACGTATCTATAATTTGTTATTGTTCCATGCTATTATATTATTTGTTTTGGATGTTTAATATGCATTTATATGCTATTTTATATTATTTTTGGGACTGACCTATTAACCTAGAGCCCAGTGCCAGTTTCTATTTTTTGCCTGTTTTAGAGTTTCGCAGAAAAGGAATACCAAACGGAGTCAAAACGGAATGAAACTTTCGCGATGATCTTTCTTGGACCATAAGCAAACCAGGAGACTTGGAGATGAAGTTGGAGACTCAACGAGGCGGCCACGAGGGTGGAGGGTGCGCCTAGGGGGGTAGGGCGTGCCCCTATCTCATGGGCCCCTCGAACCTCTCCTGACCTAGTTCCTTCACCTATATATACTCTTATACCCCAAAAACATTAGGGAGAGCCACAAAAATACTTTTCCATCGCCGCAACCTTCTGTACCTATGAGATCCCATCTAGGGGCCTTTTCCGGCGTCCTGCCGGAGGGGGATTCGATCACGGTGGGCTTCTACATCAACACCATTACCCCTTTCGATGAAGCGTGAGTAGTTTACCTCATACCTATGGGTCCATATCTAGTAGCTAGATGGCTTCTTCTCTCTCTTGGATTCTCAATACCATGTTCTCCTCGATGTTCTTGGAGATCTACCTGATGTAATATTCTTTTGTGGTGTGTTTGCCGAGATCCAATGAATTGTGGATTTGTGATCAGATTATCTATGAATATTATTTGACTTTTCTCTAAATTCTTATATACATGATTTGATATCTTTGCAACTCTATTCGAATTATCGGTTTAGTTTGGCCTACTAGATTGGTTTTTGTTGCAATGAGAGAAGTGCTTTGCTTTGGGTTCAATCTTGCAGTGTCCTTTCCCAGTGACAGTAGGGGCAGCAAGGCATGTATCGTATTGTTGCCATCGAGGATAAAAAGATGGGATTTCATCATATTGCTTGAGTTAATTCCTATGCATCATGTCATCTTACCTAATGAGTTACTCCGTTCTTTATGAACTTAATACTCTAGATGCATGCTGGATAGCGGTCGATGTGTGGAGTAATAGTAGTAGATCTGAATCATTTCGGTCTGCTTGACATGGACGTGATGCCTATATTCATGATCATTGCCTTAGATATCATCATAATTATATGCTCTTCTATGAATTGCTCGGCAGTAATTTGTTCACCCACCGTAATATTTGCTATCTTGAGATAAGCCACTTGTGAAACCTATGGCCCCCGGGTCTCTTTTCCATCATATAAGTTCTATTTTCCATCATACTAGTTTCCGATATACTATTTTGCAACCTTTTACTTTGTGATCTATAAACCAGATATACCAAAAATATTTACTTTACCATTTATCTATCTCTATCAGATCTCACTTTTGCAAGTAACCGTGAAGGGATTGACAACCCCTTTATCGTGTTGGGTGCAAGTTTGTTGATTTTTTGTGCAGGTACTCGGTGACTTGTGCGTTGTATCCTACTAGATTGATACCTTGGTTCTCAAACTGAGGGAAATACTTACTCCAATTTGTTGCATCACCCTTTCCTCTTCAAGGGAAAAACCAACACAAGCTCAAGAAGTAGCAGGAAGAATTTCTGGCGCCGTTGCCGGGGAGATCTACATCAAGTCAAGACATACCAAGTACTCATCATAAACTCTCATCTCTTGCATTACATTATTTGCCATTCGCCTCTCATTTTCCTCTCCCCCACCTCTAAAATGATTTTCGAGAAGATTTGCCTTTTCTCTCGCTGCCCTCTCATTCACCTAAGCTTGCCTTCCTATCATTATGGCCGAATCAAAAGGCCTAAGGGTTTTCTCCCGGGTTTTTCTTTAGATAGCCCCTCTGTAATGTCTAAGCTCATAAATAATGATGCTGCGAAAAGACCTACTGGGTAATTAATGAGAGTTTTAACAATTTTGATGAAGATGACCATGGAATTTTTCGTTATTTGTTTGATGAATCTTTGAAAGATGCTTGGGATAGACTATTAAGGATCCGAGCTAGCTATGTGCCTCAATATCAAATTGAGATATACTTGAAAAGTTTTTATGTTAGCTTACCCTCTTCTTTTAAGAAAGTTTTGGATTCTATATTTCAAGAAGGTTTTCTTGAAGGGGGGGCCGTCGATACCTATGAAAATATGAAAGCAATATTTGGGCACCCCAAAAGTGAAAATGTTGAATCCACTGCTCTTTTGTGCTTTTATCAGAATGAAATTATCAAATAGACGAAGGCTAGTTTAGATGCAAATTTTCGAAGTGTGCTTAATATTTCTTCCACCATTAATGGCCACATACTTTCACAAAATAGAAAGATAAGTGCTTTAGATAAGAAATCCTCTCTTTATCATCAAACGGGAGAAGATGAAAAAACTTAGCTCTATTCGGGTTTTTATGCCTAGCTAAGGGCGTTAAACAATAGCGCTTGTTGGGAGGCAACCCAATTTTATTTTTGTTCTTTGATTTTTGTTCCATTTTGGTAATAAAAAATTCATCTAGCCTCTGGTTATATGTGGTTTCATGTTTTAATTAGTGTTTGTGCCAAGTTAAACCTTTAGGATAGCTTACGGTGATAGTTGTGTTGATCGTGCTGAAAATCAGAAACTTTTGCACCCAGGAAAATAATTTAAAAAATTCACATAAATGTGCTTTTGATCTGATTATTTTTATCTGGATTGGTAGACAAATTTATAAGGTTTTCCTAATTTATCAGAATTTTTGTAGTTACAGAAGTATTCAAGAGTTACAGATTGCTACAGACTGTTCTGTTTTTGACAGATTCTGTTTTTTGTGTGTTGTTTGCTTATTTTGATGAATCTATGGGTAGTATCGGGGGGTATGAACCATGGAAAGTTGGAATACAGTAGATATTACACCAATATAAAGAAAGAATGAGTATGCAACAGTACCTTAAAGTGGTGATTTATTTTCTTATACTAACGAAGCTCATGAGATTTTCTGTTGAGTTTTGTGTTGTGAAGTTTTCGCGTTTTGGGGAAGGATTTGATGGACTATGGAATAAGGTGTGGCAAGAGCCTAAGCTTGGGGATGCCCAAGGCACCCCAAGGTAATATTCAAGGACAACCAAAAGCCTAAGTTTAGGGATGCCCCGGAAGGAATCCCCTCTTTCGTCTTCGTCTATCGGTAACTTTACTTGAGGCTATATTTTTATTCACCACATGATATGTGTTTTGCTTGGAGCGTCTTGTATGATTTGAGTCTTTGATTTTTAGTTTTCCACAATCATCCTTGCTGTACACACCTTTTGAGAGAGACACACATGAATCGTGATTTATTAGAATACTCTATGTGCTTCACTTATATCTTTTGAGCTAGGCAATATCACTCTCGTACTTCACTTATATCTTTTTAGAGCATGGCGGTGGCTTTATTTTATAGAAATGTATGAACTCTCATTCTTCACTTATATTATTTTGAGACTCCTTTAGAACAGCATGGCAATTTACTTTGCTTATGAATTTAGTCCTAATATGATAGGCATCCAAGAGGGATATAATAAAAACTTTCATATAAAGTGCATCGAATACTATGAGAATTTTGATTCCTTATGATTGTGTTGAGATATGAAGATGGTGATATTAGAGTCATGCTAGTGGGTAGTTGTGAATTTGAGAGATACTTGTGTTAAAGTTTGTGATTCCCATAGCATGCATGTATGGTGAACCGTTATGTGATGAAGTCGGAGCATGATTTATTTTTTGATTGTCTTCCTTATGAGTGGTGGTCGGGGACGAGCGATGGTCTTTTCCTACCAATCTATCACCCTAGGAGCATGCCCGTAGTACTTCGTTTCGATAACTAATAGATTTTTGCAATAAGTATGTGAGTTCTTTATGACTAATGTTGAGTCCATGGATTATACACACTCTCACCCTTCCACCATTGCTAGCCTCTCTTGTGCCGTGCAACTTTCGCCGGTACCATACACCCACCATATACCTTCCTCAAAACAGCCACCATACCTACCTATTATGGCATTTCCATACCCATTCCGAGATATATTTCCATACAACTTTCCATCGTTCCGTTTATTATGACACGCTTCATCATTGTCTTATTGCTTTGCATGATCATGTAGTTGACATCGTATTTGTGGCAAAGCCACCTTTCATAATTCTTTAATACATGTCACTCTTGATTGATTGCACATCCGGTACACCGCCGGAGGCATTCACATAGAGTCATATTTGTTCTAAGCATTGAGTTGTAATTCTTGAGTTGTAAGTAAATAAAAGTGTGATGATCTTCATTATTAGAGCATTGTCCCATGTGAGGAAAGGATGACGGAGGCCATGATTCCCCCACAAGTCTGGATGAGACTCCGGACGAAAAATAAAGAAAGAAAAGGAAAGAGAAAAAAGAAAAAAAGGGAGAAAAAAGAAAAAATGAGAGAAAAAGAGAGAAGGGAATGTTACTATCATTTTTCCACACTTGTGCTTCAAAGTAGCACCATGATCTTCATGATAGAGAGTCTCCTATTTTGTCACTTTCATATACTAGTGGGAAATTTTCATTGTAGAATTTGGCTTGTATATTCCAATGATGGGCTTCCTCAAATTGCCCTAGGTCTTCGTGAGCAAGCAAGTTGGATGCACACCCACTTAGTTTCTTTTTGAGCTTTCATACACTTATAGCTCTAGTGCATCTGTTGCATGGAAATCCCTACTCACTCACATTGATAACTATTGATGGGAATATCCACCATGTAAATATCGTAGCTGGACGTCGCCGTACAACGGCCGGTGACGAGGGGGGTGTGGGGACATCGGCGTTAGCCACGGCAACGCATCCTCATCCATGTATTCGGAGTTTCCCGAATTATAATCTAACATATCGGTTAATCACCGATAGTGGCTACCAAGTGGGTGGTGGGTGGGACATAAAATTCTCTGTGGTACGCCTCGAAGGGTTGATGATTGTGGTTGGAGGCCAGATCCTCCTGGATGGTCATTTTCTGGATTCGGTCTAGTGTCTCGTTTAATATAGCGAGGGTTGCCGGATTCGAGGGCTCTAGGCTAAATTCCATTGAGACGGGGTGGGGGGCAGTAAGCGCCCTAGCCAGTCCTTCGTTTCCACAGGCCGAGTCAAGCTCGGGGTGCGGTGCCAGATCCTTGAGGGGGTCCGGACTGGCACTGGAGATCAAGGACGACCCTTAGTATTTGTGTGTAGTTTTCGTGTCGGGGTTCGAGATCGAGCTGCTTTGGGACGGGGGTAACTCCTGGCCGTCGGTTGCGAGCTCGTTGTGAGGGCTCAAGGACACATGAGCATTGTGAAGGAAAGGTTCGGTCGAGATTGTCTTTTGGCCTCTACCTTCCGATTCTGCCTCGAGGGCCGAAGATAGGCCCTCCGCCAACATGACGGATCCGGTCGAAGGTGGAGTCTGGCCCCCGCTTAAAGCGGAGCCCTCCTGGCTCGAAGCTGTTCGGAGGGCGGGGGCCGATCTGTAGATCGGGTTGGAGGGGGGCTCCAGGGCATGCACGGCAAGGCCTTCGAACGTGCGGGAGGGGATGATGAATCCAGTGAAGACCAGATCACCCCGCGTGTCCGCAACGTATTCCAGATTACTAAATCGAATTCAGTGTTCTGGAGTGAAGTTGTCGATCTGACCCAGACGACCAGCTGGATTGGCGTGCAGTATGATGCTACCGAACGCGAAGAGTTGACCGGGGACAAAGAAGTCCCCAGATTCGATGCCTTCTCCTATGATCAGGCGAGCCATCCTTCGGGCGACCCCACAGCGGAACTCTCAATGAAAGCACCAATGTCGGTGTGAAAACTGGCAGACCTCGGGGTAGGGGTCCCGAACTGTGGATCTAGGATCGATGGGGAACAAGGGACGACGAACACAGTGTTTACCCAGGTTCAGGCCCTCTCGAAGAGGTAATACCCTACATCCTACTTGATTATATTGGATGTATTGTATGGTTTACAGAGTATATCTACCTCGAGATCAGTATGAGCTAAACCCTACAGTGATGAGGTGATGAATCCGTCTCCCCTAATGACTACAACCCTCAGTTTATATAGACATCGATAGGGTTAGGGTTACAAGAGATAGATTACAATAAGGGATAAAAAATCATGTCTATCCTTAACTTGGAGGACACACCACAACTTCATAGATCTTCCATCGCTATGCAGCTTCACCAGTCCGGCCCATATTCAATGGGCCGGCGCCCCGAGAACCCCTTAGTCCATGACTCCCTCACAGGTCAAATTCTTATTCTTAATTTGATGGGTCACAATCTTGAGATCCTCCTTTGGTAGAACTTTCTAGCAATTTATCCCATGGATAATATTATTGAAGGTTTTATTGTTTCTTTGATGTTTTAGCACCCTGTAACTGTAACCATGGGGAACATCGTATACACCATCAGATTTTCGTCATTGTATGCAAAGCAACCTTCCATGAGTAGAAATTATGTAGAGATAGAATCAACAAGCGATGATAGCTCAAAATGATTGGTCAAAACGTATATCACTAGTGGAAAATGGGCAGCCACAACTTTTGTTCATGGTGCCTCATTTGCAATCAACGCCACCACTATATTTTCCAAATAGTGGTGGCGTTGGCATATTTAGCACGACATTACTAAGACCATAGTGGTGGCATTGGAAAATAGTTAAACGCCACTTGTAGGTGGGACCCACAATTAGTACAAGGCGTAATATAGTGGTGACGTGTCATAACATGGAACGCCAACACTATTATGTTTAGTTGTGGCTTGTTATGTTATGGTTGCCAGGTCAGCACTATATGACATGGGGTCTATTTTTGGAATTACTATTATTTTTTTATATTATATTGTAGTTATTTTTATTAAATTTAGAATATTTTAATTAGAAATGTGACCATTTTTATACTATATTGTAGTTTTTTTTATTAAATTTAGAATATTTTAATTGGGAATGGTGATCATTTTTATATTATATTTTGAGTCTTTTATTTTTTTAGTAAAGTAGAAATATTGTATTACTTTTATTGAAGTGATAAATGTAATTTTTGCGTATTTGTCCAAGCTAAAAATGTGTAGGAGGCAGTGGGTCAAAACCAAGGTGGCAAAGGCCCCCTCGCCCTACCTCGCTCGCTCTCTCTCGCTGCCCGCGCTCCTTCTGTCTCTCTCTCTCTCTCTCTCTCTCTCT
>NC_041383.1:571761772-571784075 GCF_002162155.2 Triticum dicoccoides | reverse complement strand
TCTGGGCCTCTCGATCCCCTTTCTGTCACCGCTCTTCGCCGTCCGATTCCGGCGGCCATGTCTAGTGGGCTCTAGTGCCGAGGTAGCAGCTATAGCTCCCTCTCTCGCTACCCTCTCTATACCCATTTGCTGTGGTTTCATTTGATTTGCATTGCTAGGCTTTCGGTGACGGCAACGGAAACGATGAGGTACTAGGGTTTCGGTTTGGCACGACATCAACTACAAATCATTGGTGAGTTCATCCCCTCCACCTTCTTTCTCTTCTCTACAAAATTATTAGTGAGTTCATACCCTCCCGATTTGATTTGCATCGCTAGGGTTTCTGTTTGGCAGTAAAGTGAGTAGCCAAAATTAGTTCGACCGAGTTGGCAAAATTAGGAGTTTGAATAGATGGTTAATTTGTATGGCAGTGCTCGGAAGTGCCATGTGTTTGTATGGTTGTGCTAGATA
This sequence comes from Triticum dicoccoides, assembly GCF_002162155.2. Classification (NCBI taxonomy): domain Eukaryota; kingdom Viridiplantae; phylum Streptophyta; class Magnoliopsida; order Poales; family Poaceae; genus Triticum; species Triticum dicoccoides. The sequence goes on along the minus strand of NC_041383.1, from coordinate 571,783,625 downwards.
ATTTGAATATATGGATAACTGAATTTGTAGATTTGTTATGAGTTGTAGTTTTTATGATTTGTGTGGCAGTGCTAGATAATTTGAATATATGGATAGTTGAATTTATAACTGAATTTATACATTTGTTATGAGTTAGAGTTTGAGTTGGAGTTGTTATGAATTTCTACATTTGTATGACAGTGCTGGGAAGTGCCATCATATACACTACATGGTTTTGACAACTTCCAAATTTGTAATTAAATTTTAGATATGAGTTAGAGTTGCATTGCTACATTCGTTATGAGTTGGAGTTGGAGTTGTTATGATTTGGAGGGGAGACAAATAAACAAATTCTATATATGAAGACATCCACGGAGGGAGACATAAATAAACAACTCCTAGAGCCAAACACCTCAAAGTACTATAGTATTCTTGGCATACTTTAAAAATACTTTGCTACAGGACACAACATTATTTATTTGCCTAACAAATTAAAGTGCATCAGGTCATGACCAATTCTGGAGACAACAAGGAGGAGGTATATGATATGTAGATGCTCAATCAAGATCTGTTAGAGACTCATCAGTATACCATCAAGAGCCCGGAACAGGTGAATGCCCCGCTAAAGGCGGAGAGGGGTCATCTGGTGAACGAGAGTGCCAATCTCTTCAGGAAGAGTAATAAGCTGAGGGACAAGAGGGATAACCTGATCGAGGAGAGGAATAAGCTGAAGTAGGAGAGAAAACTTTTTAGGGCGGAGAGGAATGAGCTTAAGATCGACATAGCTCATTTCAGAACAGACGGAGAGAGCAATAGAAAGAAGATTTGCCAGCTGAAGCTAATCCTTGATCAAGAGTAAAATATTTAGTTTTGTGAAGTTGAATTATGTAGTACTTTAACTAGCTAGTTATTTTTGTGAAGTTTAACTTGTTAAGTTGATGAGTATCTATTGAATTGTGTAGTTCTGTAACTAGCTAGTAACTTTTGTGAAGTAGAATTGTTTAGTCTGTGAGGTAGAATATTTTTTATTAGCAAAATATCAATTTGTTGGCGTCGGCCAACAAGGCACGACAGTGGTAAGATACTCTTCCTGCTGGCGTTGTCCACGTGGCATGCCATCAACATGTAGAATATTGATGACGTGGGCTCCAATGCCACCACTATTTTTTTTAACAATGGTGCCATATTGATGGTGTCGGGTGTCCATGCCGGTAAGATCATTTTTGCCACGTCATAGCTAGGCTTTTCTACACTAGTACAGAGTCTAATATGTATTTTGAGATTATTTTGACCATCACTTAGAACAATAATATATGACACATGTGTTAGAAAAAGTATGCCGCCGTGTTCATATTTGAAAATAGTTTCTAATGATATAGTTTGTACACCATACATCTTAAATACTCCCTCCATTCCCTTATACAACACCACTATAAAAAATACATTTTACATCTATACAAGGCCACTAACAGTAATCGAGGCAAAAATTAATGATGTTTCCTTATACTAGCAACTTATTTAATATTTGCATGCATGTAGTCATTAATGACATTGTGCTACTTCCTTCTCATTCCTTTCTTTCATGCATGCGGGCGTATTAATGATTCCGGTTAACAAAAAAAAAGTTGGCTTGCAAAGCAGTCATTATATTTTACCTTGGTACCTTTATTTTGAGTTTGTGGCCTTGTATAAGGGAATGAAGGAAGTATTATTGATGTTATCCATAGTAAACCGAAATCTCGAAGTAAGTATTACTCCCTCCTTTTCAAATTATAAGATGTTTTAGATATTATTGCAACATGGGCTACATACGGATAAAAATGAGTGAACATACACACTAAAATGCGTTTAGATGCATACGAATCTGAGAAAATAGAGAAAAGCTAAAACACCCTATATTTAGGGACGGAGGAGTAGAACCTATATATCTGGATAGATGAAGTATAGCAGGATAGAAGTTGTACGAATTTTGAACGGAGCTCGCTTAGGACTTATAGGATTCTAACATGGGAGAGATGGAAGTCACATGCTGGGTCAACAGATCATGTAGCAACGAAGTATCAAATTGAGATCTGTTGAATATTTTTCCACCAAAGAATATGCATCTAAATACATACAGAATTGTAGTGTACATTGATTATAAATTCATATCACAGCTCACATAGCCCAACATGAAACAAAGGAAGATATTTTACCAAGTGGCTTCTCACATTTTTGCCGTAGAAACATCAAGAAACAGACCAAGATAACATCACATGACATAAAAATATTATAGTGCACATTAGTAACATGTGCATTTCTTGGCGCCCCAAAAAAAATAACATGCACAATTGAAGCAAAAACTGCAACAAAAACATGTACACATCATGTGTTGAAGTAGAAACAATATTCAAGATAGACAAATAAAACTGAGCACAAATTTAAGTGCATTAACACTTGAAGAAGACAATTTAGTTTTCACATCGAAACAGTACATACTGAGGAGCTACTTTGAGCTATTGAGAGTCAATACGTGCAATTGAGTCCCACCCAATTGTACATGTGCACATTGTATTACTTCAGTATTTAAAATTTCAACCACATGGTCACACCATATGGCTTTCACAATACTACGTGGAACCTTTGAAGATGACTTGAGTCATAGAGGAGTAACTTCCTACTTATTTTTTTGGCGGGTCCATATGTGCATGTAGGTTCCACGAGTCGGGAGATGCACTAATTTTATTTGATTGTTTGATAACAATAATAATTTGGTTTGGTCATATTTTGACTCACTAGAATTGAATTTGAATTTTACGTTTCTAATTCTCTTGGTAGCCAAATACTCATACTTGTATAATTCAATTTCAACTCTTGAATTATGTCCCAATTCGTGGGAGCCAAACAAGGTGTTAGCTCCATGTATGAGCGAGAAGGATGCTAACCCTGGTGGGGTTGGTGGCACCTTATGAGTGACCAGATTTATGGGAAAAAGTTCTTACTTGCTTCAACTATATACCTACATTTTTAAAATTGCAGCTATACAATAATAATAAAATCAATAATCAAATGCAATATTAGTTTTACTTTTCATATTGTCAATCCACATATTCTTGTTCCATACAAACAATATTGAAATTTATTACAACCAATTCACGCAGCAATGCGCGAGTCATTATATCTAGATAACTAAACATTATTCATCAATTGAGATACTGCAAGTCTTGAAGCAGGGAAGACAGTAAAAGCAGAGATCTTATTCTTGGATGCATATGGTTTATTGGCTAGTCCCAACAAGAGCCATGATGAAGGTCTTGAAGTCACCGGAGGTTTCCTTGGCGATGGCTTGCTCCAAGGCAACCGACGCCCTCTTGTGGAACTCGTCTTTGATGCCCCTGAGGTCCTTCTCCGCGTGCATCACCACCACCCGGAGCAGGCTCTCCTCGTCGGTCCCCGACTTGTGCATCGCGCTCCTCAGGACCTTGGCGAAGTACTTGTCTGTGTCGGCGATGCACCTCGCCGCGGTCCGCAGCACGCGCGCGTAGCCCGTCGGATCGGACCCATGCAGCAGGGACTAGCCGATGGATGATACAGATGGCATTACTGACCACACCATCGCCTAATAATAAACTGATCCAAAGCCTGAAGAAATTTAGCAGAATTTTGGTTATGTATGGGCGGTGACCGGACCTTGGTGACGGTGGTGCCGTGCTCATCTCTGAAGCAGTTGAACGTGGCGCCGAGCTGGGCTCTGCTCCTGGAGCCCAGAACCCTGATGAGCTCCCCGTGATCCGCCGTGACGCCGTTTTTCACGTCCGCTTGAATGATCTTCGCTTCCGATCTCGCTAGCCCGCCGTCCACCTCGTCGCCGTCGTACCTGTAGGTGCTCACCAGAGCGACCAAGAGCTGAACACAGCAGAGACAGAGACCGCCATTAGTCTGCAGAACAGAGGTTTCGTGTGGCACGAACTCTAGTGGTAACCATCATACATCACGGAGGTTTCCCGTGGCACCAGCGGCGACGTTTTCCTCGAGCGAGCGCTTGTAGATGGCGTGGTAGGCCCGCTTCACTTCCAGGAGCTCGGCGGGCGAGTTGGCGCACGCGATCTCCACGATCACGGGGTACTCCTCGTCGATGCATTTCGTGGCGGCGTTGGCGATCACGGCCTGCCTCTCCGCGGGGTCGAGCACCCAGTAGCCCATCGCCGTCTGCGATCACCAAGCTCGCTCGCTGGTTCATTCAGAAAATAAAACTGGAAGCTCTGAACGTTAGTGTTCTCTGGAGATGTCATGTCACCTGAAGATCGCCGGAGAGTTCTGACTCGAGCCGGTCGGTGAGGCGCTCGTTGTATTTCTCTTCGTACGCCAGCCGGATCAGCTTCCTCTGCGCTGCGTCCCGGTGAGCTAGTATGTAGATCACTGCCTGCTCGTCAGTGCCCCATCCTGTACCACAAAAATGTTGCAAAAATCACTACACATATATATGTTCCAAGAAACAAATGCAAAGGGAAATGATTATGTTTTTCTTACATAAACACAAATTTCGAGGTTATGAGCAAGATTCTGGGCCTAATAGACTAGAATAAATCGATAAACCAAAACAGTGAGGTAAATTCCGGGGATAATATAACAACCTTGGAAGGCCTTCATGAGCGCCTCAGCATCTTCAACCGGAGAAGGGACAACTTGAGGAACTGTGATCGTGGCCATCGCTCTGGTTCTTCTCCTGCAAATCTGATTTTCACCAGCACGCATACTCCGTTGGCATTTATATGGAGGCGATCTCTGAAACCACCAAAATAAGAGTTAGTGAGCGTAAAAGACTGTGGGCGAAACCGATTGGTAATTCAACGTTACTGTTGGCTTACTAAGTGTTAACCATTGACGACTGTATGTTACAGTTATAACTGGTCTTTACGGTTCTGAAAAGAAGAAAAAAGGTGTCAGAAAAAGAGCACTTAATTCACACATCGAAGGAACGAGACTAGTCATTCCTAGTGCTCTGAGAATGAGATGTACTCCCTCCGTCGGAAATACTTGTTGAAGTAGATGAAAAATGACGCGACACAATAATTAATGTGAAGAGAGAGCACTTTGATGACACATAAAGAGACGATGTCAAGCAGGTATATATATGAAAAACAGCCATGTATGGAAAAGTTTGGTTGCTAAACAATTCCTTTATTTGAAAGAAGCTAAGCACCGATGCATCAAGGACTTAAGTTGCTAAATCTTTTTATGCACTTGGCACCTCATCTAACACCTATGCACCTGGAGAGACAAGACTTTTCAGTAGAGAAATGATACCAGCGGGAGAGAGAACCCTACGAAGCTTATTTTATAAATAAAATGCCCACTACTTTTATTTCTCTCAATATGCATGGCAAATGTTACTCATACTATTTGTCTAACTTGTCACTTCATCAACCCCATTATTTTTGTTTCTTTCAACGTGCATGAGAAATACTACTTACTTCCTCCGCCCCATAATATAAGAACATTTTTGACATTAGTGTAGTGTCAAAAATGTTCTTATATTATGGGACGGAGGGAGTATATTCTATACGTATGTTGCAACTCTAAAATAATAATAAAAATAAATCATATGTATTCAGTTTTCATTCTCATATTCAAATTTCAAACATCCAATTCCACTAAAATCCCGCAGCAACGCACAAGGTATCATCTAGTCATATAAGATTTGTTGAACGAGCGAGAATTTTTGCTCCTGGGCTCCAGAGTCTGAAATTATCAAAATTTTGTAAATCAAATTTTTAAGTTTTAATTGTGAAAACAAATACACACATACCTTAAGATGGATCCTACATTTGTGTAAAATTTCATGATGAAATACGTTTGGATGTGAGCTACACAAAATATAAAATTATGTACTTTTATAGTGAATGTACACTTGCTAGAAATACATGTTTTTGTATAGCTCACATCAAATGTATTTCGCCATCAGGCTTTACAAACAGGTAGTATACATCCATATGTATGTGTATGTTTTCTCTAGCTTTTTTTTGGATGCCGATAAGTCCTGAACTTTGAGGATTTGACCGTGGCAGACCGAACATTTTTTGTGGCATTTTATATTTGTTGGCCATGGCAAATCTGCCCCCAGTTTGTTTTTTGCGAGGAAATGGTCATGCTTGCCAACTAAACTTGTCACCCCCCACGTCAACTAAAATTGCCATAAAATGATCGATTTGCCGTGGTAAAAAAATCCAACGTTCAAATTTTATCATTTCCTTTTCTAAAACATAGAATTCAGTTTCTTTTTCGATTTTTAAAAATCTAGGCTCCATGGAGCCCGGGAGACAAATACAATTTATGTTCCTGAGCAACAAAGGGGAGAACTGGAGAGGAGATTGTGAAGGGGAACACTCGATCAAATAGGACGCATTTGGTTGTGTGCATCATTTTTGGGCACTTTGCATACTTGTCCTAATTGGTCCCGTTTGAGCAATGCACGCAAAAAACCATTATCTACATGTTGATTGGTTGCCGGCATTGCACCAGTGCCCCAACTAGGACATGTTGTTTGGTTGCCTGCGTTTGTGATTCAGGGGTGAGTAGATGCAACGCACATCTGTTTTGGTGCATGCAATTAGTTGTTCTTTTCACCCCTTTCAAATTTTATGACCTTACCGCCCCTCTTGCAGCACTTTGCAGCAAGGAAAACATAAGAATAGCAGAACAGATAACATAAGAACAACACAAGACATCACATAAGAACAACACGACATAAGAACAAGCAAGGCACAATACTACCAGGGCTTAAGTTTAAGAAAACAAGGCATTCCATGCCACTGCAGGACCCCAGGGTGTTGACCCCTCGCCAAAATATACAGCTTAACAACAAAGTTTGGACCAACGAAGTTCTGACAAACTAACTTAGTTCAGACGATCAAGACAGGCGCAACAAACTAGAGGGCATGGCTGATGTTGACGACGCATCTGTGCTTCGAGCATCTAACCCTGCAAATGTTGGAGGTGTTGGCATTGTAGATTTGCACCTTCAAGACCAGCTCGAAGAGCGGCAGGACGATCAGGTCGCCTGGGACGATCTTGTGACGCTGGTAGAAGTACTCCCAACCCCTCCCGAGCACCATATACCCCTTGAACGTCTACACCTACACCCAGAACTCACACCACTTGTTGGCAGAGAGGATGACGACGCGAGGAGGGTTGACAACCAACCATTTCTTTATCACCAGCCTGAAGGCAGCTGGGATGACCAACATGGCGATGTCCTCCCGATCCTTGATTTCCACGTAGAACCTGGTCGACTCCCATGAACCCTCCTCGTGGCCGATCCTCAGCCTCTTTCCATCACCCAACTGTCGGAATCAGGGCTCCACAGACCCTAGAAAGGTTCGAACTCTGGGGCGTGTGCGAAGAACTCAACCACTCCAGCCGACCGATTCGTCACCCCCACGACCTAGCTCGGCAAGCAAACAAGAAGATGGACACGTGAAAGTGCAATCATGCCCTAAATATTATTTTGATGTTGATGACAATATACTCATAGGGGACAAACAAAGTTTGTCAAGTATATCTCAGGTTTTAGTCCCCTCGGAATCAATTATGTGTGTGGATTATGACTTCGGAAATGTTTAACCTCATCAAGAATGAAGAAACAAGACTATCTTTATGTTTATTCTTGAGTATAGGATCCCGCACTATTAAGAGGGGACATGGGTTATTGCTAAAGTCTTGATCAAACAACTTCATCTCTGTCGGACGACCGGTACTCACCGGACGTCCGACCGCTTCCATATAGAGCCAAAACATCGGTCATCTGGTGTGCACCGGACGTCCGGCAAATCCGATCCAGAACCAAAACATCGGTCGTCCGGTCCCTGTCAGACGTCCGTTGTCTGCAGAGCCCCCGGTCGTCCGATATTCCTCAGTCGTCCAGCACTTTCTCCACAGAGCCTAAACATCGGTCGTCCGGATCCTCCGGTCGTCCGGTACCCACTAGACCGTGCCAAAACATTGAACGTCCGGTCCTTGTCGGACGTCCGATGTCTGTCATGCCCTCGGTTGTGCAATGTGCATCGGACGTCCGACGCTTCTGTGCTGTTTTGGGCTCCAACGGCCACTTATTGAGGCATACTATAAATATCTCTCTCCTATCCCGTGAGAGAGTTGACCATTCACTTCAAGCATCCTCAAGAACACATTTTCACTCTCTATCTCACACTCCAACACCAAATCTTAGACCCTAAGGGATTTGAGATCATTTGAGTGAAGTTGTCCACCCAAGTGATAGATCCACTCCTTCCCCTTCTTTGCACCAAAGGAATTCGTGATTTGAGCAAGTATTGAGCTTTTCCCATCGTTCTTGTTACTCTTGGAGGTTGGAGACTCCTAGCGGTAGGAGTCATTCGGAGAGGAATCGTTCTTTGTGATTACCCCCGGAAAGTTTGTGAGGGTTTGGAGACCACCTCAAGGTCTACCACTAGTGGTTGAGAAACGCCTTCATGGTGTTGTCTCAAAGGGAGAATAGGGTGAGCTTTCGTGGCGTTGGTGTGCCTTCGTGGTAACACCCACCTCTCTAACGGTGACGTAGCTTCCCTCCAAGCAAGTGAACATCGGCATACATCCTCGTCTCCCGGAGTTGTGGTTATCCCTAACCCTAACTCCCTACTTGTGGTTACTTGTCTCTTAGTCTTTACTTATATCATATTGTGTTTACTTATTCTCCTACTTGTGTTACTTGTTTACCTTGCTTAGCTCATAGCTTCACACTTGCAATTGTTAGGCTCAACTTCATATTCCTCATTAGTGCCTAAAAATGCTAAGTAACAATTAAAATTTGTAATTGTACTTATTCACCCCCATCTAGGTGCATCTCAATCCTTTCAATTGGTATCAGAGCCTCGTGCTCTATTCTTGCGGCTTAACTGCCCTAGAGCAAGATGAGCCCTGATGGGACTCCCCCTGTTGCAGATCCGAAGAGTATAGGCGTGGATTCCATGGAAGCCAAGTCCTTCACTTTAGAGGATCCGGAACGAGCTCTTGCTAAGCAAAAGGAGGAGCATGATGCCTCTCTTGAGGCCTTGGCCCAAATGAGGATAGCCACACTAACCACGATGCTTGCGCCACTTTCTGGCAGTGCGGCCTCGAGGCCAGCTGTGCATACTCCCTCACTTGGACAAAAACCTCCTAGTAATGAACACTTAAGTGTTCCTTGGCTGTATGCAAGACCTCAAATAGAGAAACCTAATTATAACCCTCAAGGCAAACCTCCTTTACTTGATGACACTAACGATTTTTCTTTCTGGAGAGTTGCTATGGAGGATCATCTTCGATATGGAAATGATGAGATGTTGGAGATCTTGGAGTATGGCTACCAAGCTGTTGACCTGAAAAATCTTACTCCAAGAGAGGTTTATGACAAGAATATCAACGACACAGCAACCATGTGCATAAGAAGAGGTATGACTGACAAGCAAAGGAGACCATACATACATATCATAGGTGCCAAGGAATTATGGGATAGCATTCTGAGGACCAAGACCGGTACTTCCACTCTCCGGCTTGCTCAATATGAAATTGCCAAGGGTCAATTGCAAAACTTTTGTATCAAGAAAGGTGAATCTCCCAAGCAACTACTTGAGAATCTCATGACTCTCACCGCCGACATTGAGTCATGTGAATGTGACAAGACTCAAGATGGATTCAACTTGACTAAGCGATTTCTCATGGATAAGTTGCTTCATGCTCTTGCTCCATATCATCACCAAATGGTGTGGGACATAGGCCAACACCATGGATTCAAGGAAATGACTCCAGATGACATCATATCCACTTTCAAACTATTTGAAGAGTCAAAGGCAAATGCCACAAAACATCTTGCCATGCATGGTACCTCAACATCAAAGATCAATCTTGCATTGAAGGCCAAGCATGTATGTGAAGAAGAGCAAAGTGAAGAAGAAGATGATGATCATGATGAGGATGGTGATGAGATTGACTCAGGTGAGAGCCCGTCATATGAAGACATTGCTCTCTTTGTCAAGAAGTTTAGCATGGGAAAATTCAAGGGAAGGTTCCAAAAGAAGAAAGTGAGGAAATGCTACAACTGTGAAGAAACCAACCACTTCTCCAACGAGTGACCTTATGAGAAGAGAGAAGATAAACCAAGGTTTCCCAAGACCTTTCCCAAGAAGAAGTTGCCAAATCCTTTGAACTCCAAGCTCAAGAAGAGAGATGGGAAAGAAATGGTTGCTCATGAAGAATCTCATCCGGATGATGTTAGTGGTGTTGCTGGAGTTGCTCAAGATTATCAAAACACTTTGAGGCTAGTGAACAAGAGTGGTGATGTGGTCACCTACAACTACATGAAAGACTACAAGGGCAACGCTCACAAGTGCCTAGTGGCAAAGGTCATGGTAGAAGATGGAGAGGACCAAAGCTCTCCTGACAAGGTCAAGGTAACCCCATGATCAAATCCTCCTCTTTTCACACCTTCTACTCCTTGTGATGAGTATCTTGATGTGGAGGATAGTTTTGAGGATGATGATATAGATGATCCTATGCTTGCTAAACTTAATAAGTTCATGTGCTCCCTCGAAGGAAAGAAGCTCACTATGTTTCATATGCTTATGGAGATGGTGAGTAAGCACACCATCACCATTAAGGAACTCGAAACCCTCGTCACCGAGGAAAAGGGAAAATATTAAATCCTTGAACAGAAAGTCCAATATGAGGAAGCACGAAATGATGAACTATGCTTGAAAATTGGTGCAAACATTGATGTTCATGCTAAAGATCTTGCCTCCTTGAAAAAGGCTAAGGACTTGATGTCTCATGCTTCTCTCTCTAAGGATTCTGAGCTCCTATCCATGTCCCTCAAGACTAAGGAAGAAGAGCCCACCCTTCTTACAAAGAGTTTTGAGACACTCAAGCTTACCTATCTTGAAACTCTAGCCAAGGCCTACTCTTCTCCTATTATCAATGCTGATGCTTGTACTACTAACTCTAGTAGTGATCTAGCATCTATTCTTGAGGAGAATCGCTTTCTCAAAGCTCAAATCGAGAAAGGTCTCATGACATGTGCTCAAGGACAAAAGAATCTTAATGAGGTGTTGAGCCAACACAATGAGGTGTTCGCCAAAGAGGGGCTCAGTTTTGACGCAAGCACAAGCAAGAAGAAGTCGTCCTCTCAAAAGTGCACCACCCTCTAAAAGAAACATTTGTACGAGAAGGGCACAAGGACAAAGGTAAGGTTGTTAGTGGGAAGGCCACAAGGGGCATGCCCACTCTCAACAAGCCAAAATAGTTCATGTCTCCATCCTATGTACTTTGTAAGACTAAGGATGGAGAAGTTTATGCAAAATTTGTTGGTCCTCGAAATGCATTCTGATTCTATGCTATTTGGGCCCTGAAGACCCTTATGACTAACTTGAGAGGTCACATTGCAAAATGTGTGCCTCTAACCAAGTCATAATTGTGTGTAGGTTGCCTTCTCTGGTGGAGTAAAATGGGTGATTGATAGTGGATGTACCAATCATATGACCGGAGATGGCAAATTGCTCTACGATTTCATGGAAGCTATTCAACCATTTATGAGCATTATGTTTGGTGGAGGTTCAAAAGGATAGGTACTCGGGTTGGGCAAGGTGGCTATCACAAATGACACATCTCTAGCAAATGTCATGCTTGTTCAATCTCTTAAATATCATTTGCTTTTTGTTCGCCAATTGGCTTCTGTTGGTTATGATACACTCTTTGGACTAATGGATGTGAAAGTCTTTAAGAGAGATAATCTCGAAGTGGCCTTTGTTGGATAGTTGGATGGCAACCTTTACAAGGTTGATTTCTTGAAAGAGAGCACATTCCATGCAACTTGTCTAATGGCCAAGGTTGACAAGGGGTGGCTATGGCATCGCCGGCTAGCCCATGTCGGCATGAGAAATCTTCAAGATCTCTTAAAGGTTATCACATCCTTGGACTAATCAATGTCTCTTTTGATAAATATTGTGTGTGTAGTGCATGCATAGCTAGGAAGCAACATCAATTAAAGCACCCATCCAAGAATATTGTGTCTACTTCAAGACCTTTGGAGCTCCTTCATGTGGATCTTTTTGGGCCTCCTTCATGGAATAGTCTTGGTGGGAAAAAGTATGGGCTTGTCATTGTTGATGATTACTCAAGATATACATGGGTGTTTTTCCTCAAATCCAAGGATGATATGAAGATCACCTTCATTGATTTTGCCAATCAAGCACAACGCAAGTTTGATAAAGACATCTTGGCAATAAGGAGTGATAATGGCTCTGAGTTCAAGAACTACACCTTGGAAGAATTTCTTAGTGATGAAGGGATTGAGCATCAATATTCTGCTCCATACACTCCTCAACAAAATGGTGTAGCCGAAAGGAAGGACCGTACACTTGTGGAGATGCAAGGTCCATGTTGGATGAATACAAGTCGCCACATAGTTTTTGGGCCGAGGCTGTCAACACTGCATGTCATTCATCAAACCGGCTCTTCCTCTCACTATATTGGAAAAGACTCCATGTCAGCTCCTAACTGGGAACAAGCCAAATCTCAAGTACTTTCGTGTATTTGGGTGCAAATGTTTCATCCTCAACAAAAGATAACGGTTAGGAAATTTTCAATCCAAAACAATTGAGGCCATATTTGTTGGGTATGGATCAAACTCTCACGCCTATAGAGTCTACAACAAATCCACTGGATGTGTTGTAGAAACTTGTGACGTAGTGTTTGATGAATTTAATGGCTCCCATGGGGAGCAAGTTGATCTAAGTGATGTAGGTGAAGAAGATTCTTCTCAAGATATTTTGACCATGGGTGTTGGTGCACTTCTTTCAATGGAGCAAGAACCTCATGATGATGAGGAAGAAGATGGAAGCTTCACACATCATCAAACCACTTCAACACCCATACCTCCTAAAGCTCCTACTACTCAACCCATGCCTATAGTCCAAGTACAAGAAGATGTTCAAGTTCCTCTTCATGATAATATTCAAGAACAAGTTCATCATCAAGGGCAAGAACAAGAAGGTGCAATCATTGATAATGAACCTCAACAAATGCAATATGAAGAAGAAGATCTTCCACCACACATTAATGATCCATATGTTGAAGACGTGGATGATGGACATGAAGTTGAACCTCGCGAAACCCTAACCTCCATCATGCCTCGAGTTGCCGGTCGTGTTGATGTTGATAAAATTCTCACCGGCATATCGGAAGGGAGAATCACTCGTAAACAGTTGACAAACTTTTGTGCTCACTTTTCATTTGTGTCTAGTGTTGAGCCTCTCAAGGTACAAGAAGCGTTGATGGACAACGATTGGCTCATTGCTATGCAAGAAGGGTTGAACAGTTTTGAACGTAACCAAGTGTGGTCATTAGTAGAGAGGCAAACTACAGAACACAATGTCATTGGAACAAAATGGATTTTCAAGAACAAGCAAGATGAGAATGGTATAATCATCCGCAATAAGGCAAGGTTAGTGGCACGAGGGCACTCACAAGTTGAAGGTTTGGACTTTGGTGAGACCTTTGCTCCCATTGCCCGTCTTGAATCTATTCGCATCTTGCTTGCTTATGCTGCTTTCAATGGTTTTACATTACATCAAATGGATGTGAAGAGTGATTTCCTTAACGGTCCTCTACAAGAAGAAGTATATGTATCACAACCACCTGGGTTCGTTGATCCTGATCACAAAGACTATGTGTATAAACTCCATAAGGCTCGGTATGGCCTCGAACAAGCACCTCGTGCTTGGTGTGATCATCTTAAGAAGTTTTTACTCGATGATGGTTTCGTGAGAGGGGTGATCGATCCCACTCTTTTTACTAAGAGGGACAAGGGTGATTTGATCTTATGCCAAATCTATGTAGATGATATCATTTTTGGTTCTCCTAACATTCATTTGTGCAAGAAGTTCGCGGTTTCCATGACCAAGAACTTTGAGATGTCACTCAATGCGGATTTGAAGTTCTTTCTCGGACTCCAAATTCAACAATTTCAAGAAGGAATATTCTTATCTCAAGCAAAGTATCTTAAGGATATTCTAGAGAAGTTTGGCATGTTTGACGCTAGTCCGTGTAAGACTCCCATGCCAACCAAAATGGTACTCACTGAAGACAAATGGTATTCCTTTCGACCCATCTACTTACCGCTCCATGATTGGTTCATTGCTTTATCTTTGTGCATCTAGACCAGACATCATGTTCAGTGTATGCATGTGTGCTAGATTTCAACCTTCCCCTAGGGAAAGTCATCATAAGGCAGTTAAGCATATTCTTAGATACCTTGTTCACACCCCAAAGTTGGGTCTATGGTACCCCAAGGATGCTAAGTTTGATCTCATTGGGTACACGGATGCGGATTGGGCTGGAGACAAAGTCGGATGAAAGTCCACCTCCGGTGCATGTTAGTTTCTTAGACGCTCCTTGGTAAGTTGGTCCTCGAAGAAACAAAATTGTGTTGCTCTCTCCACCGCCGAAGTTGAATACATTGCAAGCGACAGGTGTGCAACTCAGTTACTATGGATGAGGCAAACTTTGAAGGATTACGATATCACTTATAGACATGTTCCTCTTCTATGTGATAATAGAAGTGTCGTCAATATTGCTGAGAATCCCAAAGATCATACCCGCACCAAGCACATTGATATTAGGTATCATTTCTTGAGAGATCACGTGGAAAAGGGGGACATTCATATTTATCATGTTGGTACAGATATTCAACTTGCAGACATATTCACCAAGCCATTGGATGAAGCAAGGTGTTGTCAACTTAGGCGTGAACTTGGTATCTTGGAGCTTGACAACATTATGTGAAATCTTGTACCCATTCATACATTTTCATCATGTCTTGCTTAGATGTAGGCATATATTTAGGGGGAGACTCTCAACTCATGAGTACTCTCACCCTATATAATGCATAAATAAAACAAACACTCTCAAAGTTACCATGTTTTTTTAACTATGGTACTTTAACATGATGGAGTCGTGTTATTGAGCCCAATGACACTATTTTTGTGGCATCATGACACTTATACTCACACATGGTGGCCTATTGGCCACCGACTCTCCTCAAAAGGAGAGGCTGTCCAATCATGTTTTGGGTTCTTAACTTGTGTGTCTAGTGGCTCACCATGAGGTATTTTACATGTCTGTTTGTTCATCACATTTTGTCATCTACCTATTCCTGGTTTTTGGTTCCTCTAGATATGGCATGTGCCATCTGCCAAACCCTTTACCACCGGTCGTCCGACTTCTCTCGGCTGTCTAGTTGCTGTGCAGCAAATCTTGCACAAGCCCAAAAATCAACCCCTCCCCTAGGTCTCAGATGTCCGTGGTTCACCAGTGCACGGACGTCCGACCATGGTCGGTCGTCCGATGATAGTGCAGGTCACATATATATTCTAGGGTCAGGACGAACGATTGCCCTATCCCCTCTTTTCCCCCCTTCACTCGTTTGAGTCCGCCGCCGCGCCTCCTAGAGGGCCTTGCCGTCGCCTGCAGGGTGCTGCCTCGCCGCGCCCTCTCCTCCTCATCGTCGCCCCTCCTCCCAATCTGTTACTCCTCCCGATCAGCCGCATGCCGATGGTCGCCACATACCTCTTGAGGCTCCTCAACTTCATGGGCGTATCCTCAAGGACTTCACCAAAGTTCCCAAGCCAGCATATCTTAAGTTCCGACGTGATGTTGATCAATTTGAAGTGGTTCAAGATTCTATGGATCAACGGTTTCGCACTAATGTTCAGGCTGACATCTACACCTCTGTTGTCCTCCCAAAGTGTCTGTCTCTGCACCACTTCATTGACTTAGATTATATTCAGAAACATCCCATGAAGTATTTGTGTGCCATTGAGCTCATTGAGTCATCTGGTCTTGCTGCTCCGTTTTCCTTTCAGCATGATTTTAATCAGGCTGCAATCCATCAGTTTTATGCCACCTGCTTCTTTGCTCCTAACAAGACCGTCACCTGGATGACCTCTGACACCGAGCTCATTGCCTCTTATGCTCAATTTGTCGCTGCTCTTGGGTTTCCAGACACTGGATTCAAGATCTATAAAGATGATCCAAATCACAAACCCAAAGGGGTTGAGGCATGTGGCTATCTCCTAAAGGGAATTGATGAACTAACTGAGGAAGAAAAGTTGAAATATCTGAATCAAGTTTCTATTTGGAGATCTTCGTACTACATCATCTATCAATGCATCATTCGCACCATTTATCCTAAGATGGGTGACAAAGGTTCTTGCAACAGTTATTGCATTGATCTCATGTCTCGTCACTATGAGTCTCCTAAAGGCAAGATTAATGTTTCTCATTTCCTTTGGCATGAAATCCAACTTGCTAGCTTTCAGTATAAGCGTGCCTTTCCTCATGCTCCATTCATTCAGGCTCTTATTTAGAGTGTGGCTCCCTTCTCCCTTGTCCACACCCATGTGCATGAGAAGTGGATTATTCCTCCTCACATGGCAAATGATTTTGCTCCAAAAGGTTCCTCCAAGTATGCTCCTACACGTAGGTCTGCCGCTAGTTCTCATCCTGCTACTGCCAGCTCGGCGCCCTTTGGGCGTTTTGCTCACTTTATCGGCAAGGCTCACTCTACCATGATGAAGGCCTTCTCCTTCAACTGCACACACAACCATGATGTTGTCACTCGCTTGATCACTTCCAAGAATGCCTTGAAGTCTCGTCTCCGTGAGTCTGGAGCTACTAATGTGAGTGAGGATGAGCGCCTCCCAGCTGCTCCTCCTTGTGACTTTGGTTTTCCTTCGGGGCCTGAGTGGGCTGATTTCCTCAATGAAGCCGGTGGGAGTGGAGCTCCAAATGATGATGATGATGACCTGTGATTATCTGAGGGTTCTCTCTGTCCCTTTTTAGGTAGTTGTTGCCAAGGGGGAGAACTAGTTCTTGCTTTCTATTCATGTTGCTCTTATGTTGAACCATTTACCTTGAATGGGTGTATGACTTTATATCTATGCCTTATGATGTGATGTTGAACATGTTGAATCTCTATGTTCGATGAACGTTCAGATAATTATGATATTATGTGGTTGTGCTTATATGATGATGGGTTTATTTGGTTCTTGTGATATTTTGCTCATATATTCTAGATTGGTTGTCTCTGTGAGGTATAGCTCTCCATATAATGGTGCAATAATTATGGTTGAGAGTGGGAGATCTTAAATAAATGTGTCTTAGAGCATAGAGCAACTTGATTTCTTTTGTGCTATGAGTATATTGTTATCAACTACCAAAAAGGGGGAGATTGAAAGTGCAATCATGCCCTAAATATTATTTTGATGTTGATGACAATATACTCATAGGGGACTAACAAAGTTTGTCAAGTATATCTCAGGTTTTAGTCCCCTCGTAATGAATTATGTGTCTGGATTATGACTTCGGAAATGTTTAACCTCATCAAGAATGAAGAAACAAGACTATCTTTATGTTTATTCTTGAGTATAGGATCCCGCACTATTAACAGGGGAACATGGGTTATTGCTAAAGTCTTGCTCAAACAATTTCATCTCTGTGTGACGACTGGTACTCACCGGACGTCCGACCACTTCCATACAAAGCCAGAACATCGGTCATCCGGTGTGCACGGGACGTCCGGCAAATCCGATCCAGAACCAAAACATCGGTCGTCCGGTCCCTGTCGGACGTCAGTTGTCTGCAGAGCCCTTGGTCGTACGATATTCCTCGGTCGTCCAGCACTTTCTCCATAGAGCCTAAACATCGGTCGTCTGGATCCTCCGGTCGTCTGGTACCCACTAGACCGTGCCAAAACATTGGACATCCGGTCCCTGTTGGACGTCCGGTGTCTGTCATGCCCTCGGTCGTCTGATGTGCATCGGACGTCCGATGCTTCTGTGCTGTTTTGGGCTCGAACGGCCACTTATTAAGGCATACTATAAATATCTCTCTCCTATCCCGTTAGAGAGTTGACCATTCACTTCAAGCATCCTCAAGAACACATTTTCACTCTCTCTCTCACACACACACACTCCAACACCAAATCTTAGATCCCTAAGGGATTTGAGATCATTTGAGAGAGGTTGTCCACCCATGTGATAGATCCACTCCTTCCCCTTCTTTGCACCAAAGGAATTCATGATTTGAGCTTTTCCCCATCGTTCTTGTTACTCTTGGAGGTTGGACACTCCTAGGTGGTAGGAGTCATTCGGAGAGGAATCGTTCTTTGTGATTACCCCCGGAAAGTTTGTGAGGGTTTGGAGACCACCTCAAGGTCTACCACTAGTATTTGAGAAACGCCTTCGTGGTGTTGTCTCAAAGGGAGAATAGGGTGAGCCTTCGTGGCATTGGTGTGCCTTCGTGGTAACACCCACCTCTCTAACGGTGACGTAGCTTCCCACCAAGGAAGTGAACATCGGCATACATCCTCGTCTCTCAGAGTTGCAGTTATCCCTGACCCTAACTCCCTACTTGTGGTTACTTGTCTCTTAGTCTTTACTTATATCATATTGTGTTTACTTATTCTCCTACTTGTGTTACTTGTTTACCTTCCTTAGCTCATAGCTTCACACTTGCAATTGTTAAGCTCAACTTCATATTCCACATTAGTACCTAAAATTGCTAAGTAACAATTAAAATTTGTAATTGTACCTATTCACCCCCCCCCCCTCTAGGTCCATCTCGATCCTTTCAACATGGCAGTTTACCCAGGTTCGGGCCACCTTGCGGTGTAAGACCCTACTCCTGCTTTGGGGTGGATTAGCCTCGCGAGGGGCTGAGGATGAACTAGTACAAGGGAAGAACGACCTCAGGAGGTTTGCTCTAGTGTGTGTGTGTGAGCTAAAGGAACTCAACATCTCCACTCGCTATGGTGGTGGCTAGCCTATATTTATAGTGGCCTTGGTCCTCTTCCCCCAAAACGTAGGCGGGAATGAATCCCACAGTGGCCAATTCGAACCGGGACAAGTAGTACATCCTATCCCGACAAAAGGTGGTCCTCTCCTGCAAAGCCTCTGGTTGTGACGCTGTGGTGGGCTCGGAGATGACAACCATCCTATTTTCCTGGCAGTCTTGGTCTTGTTGCACGGGAATGGAAACCTTTGGGAGATTCGTCGGGACCAGTGCCTGCGCTTGCCTCCTTAGCACCAAAGAGGAAACATGCTTCTCTGCGCCCGCTGGCGCCCGCCTGGCCTTGGTCGTCATGGCTTTCGTCACTGCAACCTCATGAGGTTGAGCACCCGCATAGAAATCTCTGCTCCTCAGGAGGTAGCCTGGGAAGGCCGCTCTCTTCGGAGGTCTTGATATCGACCGCCCCGTGAGGCTTGGCCACTCTCGAGGGTCTTGTCTTGTTGGTGTCGTAGATGGGCCATACCAGGCCGTTGATGAAGCCATGCCATGGGACGCAGGTAGGCAAGTCTGGGTACCCTGGTTCCCAGAATGCCGACAGTAGCCCTCGGGCCCAAGGCACGCTCGGACTTGGCTTCAAGGCGAAGCCAAAGGGCAAGGGCGAAGCGCCGCAAACCCCAATCGCCTGCGGACCAGGCCGACGCATGGTACTTGATGGGACGTGGGCATCTCCACTTCCCCATGTTGCCTCGACAACTGCCCTAGGCTGACAGAAAGACTGGCGCCTGCCATTGAGCCTTCATTGTCTTCTCCCCGCCTTGCTCCAGATCCCCTTTTCCTCCTGCCAAGAGCATCTCTAGATCTGCCAATTTTCTCCTCCCAAGCTCTTTGCTGATGGCATCTGAGAAGGCGAAGTCGGCCGCGCAGGGCCGCGAGCTCCTCCTCCTAGCCTGCGCCTACCCTCGATGCGTCCTCCATCACTGAGAGGAAGCACTTTGCCGTCGCGCTCCCGCTGACGGCGAGCAACGAAAATGAGGGGAGGGAGACGGTGCTCCTGGCTGGCTCCACCGACCCTCGGACCTTGGTGAGACGTTATATCCCTTCTTCCTCCACAACATCTTCGCAGGGCTCGTCCCATCCTTCTCTAGGTTCTTCACCGTTGTCCTTGACCACTACCAGATTCAGGCTCTGCATCTGCAGCTCAACTCCATCCTTCTCTTGTCCATCTTTTTTTTGAACCACTAAAACAGTAGGAGAGGCTCCTACTACTAATTAAATAAAAGAATCAGCAACTGTACATGAGTTGAATGTTACAAAGCCATCCCACTTTGTGGGTGGAGGGGGTGGAGATGTAACAAAAGATTTATTACAAGGTATGTAAGAAAGAAAGTAAGAAGGGTTTATTCTTATCTCCCACCTTATTAGCGAGGAGAGATAGGCCTTCTTTCAGTCTAGAGAGCCAAGAGCTTGTGGATGGAGTTATTCCTCGGAAGTGCTTGTTGTTTCTTTCTTTCCAAATGATCCAAGCAGATTGTAGAAGGATATCGACGAATAAGGGTCTATCCCATGAGGTTTTAGCCGATTCCACCCAATCGAGCCTATTGCCTTGAGTGGACCCTTGCATTCCAATTTTGGCCCAGCAATGTAGGCTAAAAGGGCACTCAAAGAACAGGTCCTCCACCATTTCATCATTGCATGTTGGGCAAAGCAAGCAACCAAAGGTGTTACCAATGTTGTAATGCCTTCATTTTAGCATGTTTCTGGTATTCAACCTGTCCGAAAGTAGGAGCCACCCAAAGACTTTGATTTTCATAGTGGGTTTAGACTTCCATAGCCATGAATACGCAGGATGAGCTTGGATATCTCTAAAGAAGAAATCATAATATTTGTTGGCCGAGAAGTGAGAGGAGCCCCAAATGTAAGTCCATTCATCATATATTAATTGATCTTCCAGCTGTACGTCCGAGGTCACGTGTTGTAAATCTCTGGACTCAGCATGAGCCTGCTCGGAGAGTGGTAGGTGGAATGTTTCCTGTAAGCCGGTGGTCCCCAGAAACGTGCGAACAGATAAGTCTTCATCCTTGGCAAAAGAGAAGGCGTGTGGGTGGGTTTCTGTCAAGATTTCACCCAGCCACATATCTTTCCAAAAGAGAGTGGTTTCTCCATTATTCACATTAACCTGGGCGGCAGTGCATGTGCGTCAAGATTACGTGCCGCCGGAGGTGATTCCTCGCAGTAGAAGCCGAATAGAGTGGTTTCTACTGCGAGGCATCCGTGGGCGTGATGCCCTCTGTCACGCTCCACTGCCACTTCTTCTACCTCTGGATGCACGACCCAACCCAGCGCTCCGGCTGCGTCTCCTTCGCCACGGCCCACAGCGGCAACATGCTTATGAGGGCCGGGAAGAAGGTGGAGAACTTCCAACGCAAGTGAGTCTTCATGGACACCAAGGGCTCCCACGAGCGGCTGGAATTGCCGACTGAGCTGCCAAAGAAGCTCGATCGGTGGGGTCATGAGAAGCTCACCGAGCCCCGGGTGGCGCCAGTCCTGAGGAAGATGAAGGCGGACATGGAGTCTGGGGCGCTGACGGGGGCCATGCCTGTTAAGGAGTTCCTGACGCAGCGTCTGGCCCCGCTCCTGGCACAATCACACCCCATGTGGAATTTCAAGGGTGTGAAGGACGACATTTGGCTGCGCCTAGGGGGCTTGACAGTCGAAGAGCTGACAAAGTCCGTGCTCACCCTGCTCGAGAAGGATCCGGGCAGCCTCCCGGCAGCCTACATCCCGTTGTATCGTCGTGGCGACGGGGCGGAGCTGGTCGCCACCATGCCCGTCTTCAATGAGCTGGGTCTCGTGCCGCCTGAGCTCCCCAATTCCCCGGTACCAGTGTCTTCCAACGATGACTCCGAGGAGAAGGGGGAGGAGGACTCGGATGCAACTATGGACGATGTGGCGGAGACCTCTCCCCCGTCGCAGAGCGAGCTTCTCCCCGACCTTTCCGATGATGATGATGCTGCCGAGCCCCGGTCTAGAAGTCTCCACGCTCCACCGGGGTCGTCAC